>NC_134710.1:507509807-507594807 GCF_043290135.1 Rhipicephalus microplus
TGAAATGGTTGGTATCACGTAGGTAGGAGGGTATGTAGGAGGTTTGTTCTTAATTAGGGAGTCTATGTAACTTGATATTGGTTTGGTGGGGGTACCTCTTCCTTAAATTATCGGTCGGCCGGGGTTTCCTTTTTTGTGTAAATTCAGAAGCATATAAAACCGCCCTGGTTTGGCACGGGCTGCAGTAAGTGCCCTAGAGTGGTTAGGATCTAACTTTCCGAGCTCCCCCAGATTATGGAGTGCAGTGGTTATAAATTTCTTGATGTTCTAGGTTGGATGCGTAACAATTGGTTTGTACAAAAATGCGTTGGTTAATTGGTGGGTACCCCCTTGAATGTAGTCGGATTCATTCATTACGGCAATTCCCCCCCCACCCTTTGTCTGCCGGTTTTATGACAATATCTTTTCGATCACAGAGTGACTTAAGTGCTTCATACTCCTTTCTTGAGAGAATTTGGGCTGCTGACGGTCTGTGTGGTTGTATTCTTGAAGTATGTCTTTTTGGGTGGCTTCGATGTAGGTATCTAGATGCTTCTCCCACTGATAGCTTGGTGTCCATTGTTGCCCTGAACTAAACAGTATTGACCAGTTGCACAAATGCCAGCAACGCTGGAAAAAGCCGGAAGTGTTCAAGCAACGCTGGGTTGAGCCACCATTGTGCATGAAACCAATTATAAAAACGCGCAAGAACACGCCGCTCGTTCGAGTGAAAAGAAGTGTGGATGCGAGATGGGCGCTTAATTTTCATGTGAGCATTTTTGTGATCCAGGTGCTAGGTATGCCAGCCAATTGCACAAAACTGCTTATGCACAATGGCGGACATTGGCTGCTTCTGGTGCATATGTACAGATGGCACGGCGACATTTTTTTTGCAACTCGTCTATTGTGGTAGTGGTTTCTCTCTGTGGTTGTTCGAAAAAGTATTCCTCTAAGTGAAGATCTTGTGCGAAGTTATCGAGGTCTTGTAATAAGGAGAACTGATCGCATCGGCTAGTAGTGGGGTAAAATGAGTCCGCGGAGATTACTGTTCGCTCATTTTATTTTTATTTTTATTTATTATATCCTCAAAGGTTCCGTATGGAACTTTACATGAGGGGTGGGCGATGAAAGGCGGTATCAAAAGTAAAGGTTAAGATGCAGTTGAGTCTGCTGCTTGTATGGCATTCTGAAGCGCCCAGAATCCGGATGACAGCCGCCTCTTCCGGAAGGTCATTCCAGTCTCGGGCGGTGCGCAAAAAGAATGACTGTTGAAATGATGTGGTGTGAGCACGTGGCGGAATTACAGCGTTTGGATGACTTCTGCGATGGCCTCGATGGACTGGTTGGATGAGCTGGTTGTCACGTGTGGCTGAATGAAAGAATTTGTGAAAAAGGCACAAACGTGCAATATGACGACGAAAAGCGAGGGTAGGAAGCTTTAACTGGTTTTTTAGGTTGGAGATGCTGGAGTAACGGGAGTAATCTGAAGCAATGAATCTGGCTGCTCGGTTCTGGACAGATTCCAGAATTTTAATATGATTTGTTTGGTGGGGGTCAAAGACGGCAGATGCATATTCAAGTTTAGGTCTGACAATGGTGATATAAGCGAGTAGTTTAACGGAAGGTGGTGCCATGAAAATGTTGCGGCGTACGTAACCAAGGGCACGGTTAGCGGAGTAAGCTATGTGATCTATGTGGTCACCCCATGATAGGTCGCTCGTAAGATGGACACCTAGATATTTGATTGAGTTAGTAGCAGCTATAGGACAGTTGTTGATGGTGTAAGTAGCCGGCGCGTAGTTTCTGCGACGATGGAAAGAAATGAGCAATGTTTTATTCGTATTCAGAGACATCAGCCAAGTGTTACACCACTGTTGAATGCGTAAGAGGTCATGCTGTAGGGAAGAAACATCGGTAGAGTTATGTATTGGACGGTAAAGGACACAATCGTCGGCAAAAAGACGAATATTAGATTGAACAGAAAGTGGAATGTCGTTAATATATATCAAGAATAGGAGAGGCCCGAGGACGGTACCTTGGGGCACGCCAGACAGAACTGGGGAGAGGTTGGAAGAAAGGTTATTAACATGCACAAATTGTTTGCGGTTTGTTAAGAATGCTTTGATCCAGTTGAAAACATACTGGTGAAGGCTTAGACGCGAGACTTTTAGTAGGAGACGAGAGTGAGGCACCTTGTCAAATGCTTTTTCGAAATCAAGAAACAGTGTATCAACTGGGATGTTACGATCTATGTGGAGATGGATGTCATGCAGGAATAATGTTAGTTGGGTCTCACAGGAGTGACCTTTACGAAAGCCATGCTGGTTTGGGTGAAAAAAACTTGCAGATGATAAAAAGCTGGCAACATGAGAGAAGATGACATGCTCCATGATCTTAGAACAAACACTAGTGAGCGAGATGGGGCGGTAGTTACCTGCAGATAAACGATCGCCCTTCTTGAAGACCGGAATGACCTTCCCAATTCTCCAGTCCAATGGGACTTCACCTGTATCGAGCGACTGTTGGAAAATGATTGATAGTATGGAACCAGAGATATGCTTAGTATTTTTAAGAATTTTGGCATTGATGCCATCTATACCACATGATGAAGAATTTTTTAATTGATTGATTACATTAACGATTCCCTCTGAGCTGAACTCAATCTTCGGCATTTGCGGAAAAGCAAAATGCGGATATTCAGGAAGTTCTCCGCTAGCTTCGTTAGTAAAAACGGAACAAAATGCAGAGTTCAAGACAGATGGAACGTCACAATCGGCAATAGGGGATCCAGAATTGTCACAAAGAGAAAGTGTAGTTTTATCATCCGGTTTCATTATTTTCCAAAAGCGGCGTGGGTTGTCCCGAAGCATGTTGGGTAGTGTGGTTGAAAAAAAGTTTCTCTTTGCCAATGCCAATAATGCCATGTATTCTTTGGCTGTACTTTTATACTTGTCCCAGGCTAGTTGAGAGTTCGATTGCCTGGCAGAACGAAACTGTCGTTTCTTCTTATTTTTCATACGTTTTATATTGACATTAAACCAGGGAGAACGAGATCTTTCACATATAGTGATTGTTGGAATGTAAAGTTTGATCAAGTCCTGCATCTTGGATTTAAATAAAGCCCAATTAGATTCAGTGGATTGTTGATCGTAAGTTGAGGAAAATTCACTATAAAAGGCTGCTAAGTCGTTGTTCATAGCGACATAGTCGGCTTTGTCGTAAAGAGTCAGTAATTTCTTCGATTTGACGCTTTTTTTTATCATGTTACCGGGAAACGTAGTGTGGATCGCGGTGTGGTCACTGAGACCGCTAATATAAGAAAGAGAAGAAAAGTTATCAGGATGTGACGTAAGCAGAAGGTCAAGAACGTTGCTTGAATGATCGGTTGTGCGCGTAGGAGAAGTGACAAGCTGTGATAGTCCAAACGTTAAGCACGTGTGTAAGAATTCATTGGAGACATTATCTGTGTTTTGGCAGGTGGATAGCTTGGACCAGTCAATGAAAGGAAAATTGAAATCGCCAAAAAGCAAGATGGGAGTACTAGGATTAGTAAGCGTTATCTCATGTAATACGTCATGAAAATCAGATGCAAACGAACTTTCAGAATTGGGTGAACGGTAACAGACGCCAATGAGCATATGCGGCGTGGTTGCGTGGCTGCGGACCCACAACATTTCTAAAGGCGTTTGCACGCTTACAAGGGAACATTGCAATTGACGATTAGTGGCTATTAGTACACCGCCACCGCGAGAGCTGTCCCTATCCTTGCGGAAGATATCGAACTCAGGCAGGTTGGGAAAGAGCTCAGGACTTGAGACCAGAGAATTGAGCCAAGTTTCGGTGATTAGTACGACGTTACTAGAAGAGGATGAAATGAGGCTGCTTATGGCGTCACGTTTCGGTATGAGGCTACGAATATTACTGTAAAGAATTGATACATCATGTTTAGAAGGCTTATCTGGGTTGCCGACTTTCTTTGCTAGTTGCTAACGTTTGTACTCGACAACAGTCTGAGTAGGATGATCAAATACGTATGTTTTGTTACCACAGATAAGTTTATCGTAGCGCAGTTTGATGGGCATGTTTTGAGCCTTGCCGAATTCAACCAAGCGTCTACGGGCCAAGCGCGTATGCGGAGGAAAATCTTCACTTATACCGTAGACAGTGCCTTTCAGCTTGCCGCCCCTAGAAAGAATGTGGTCTTTGTCCTTGAAATGGGCAAACTTGACAATTATTGGTCGATTCTTTCTGTCTTTAAAAGCGCCAAGCCTGTGAGCCCTTTCAATGTTGCGTGCTTGAATTGTTATATCAAGATTTTTTTCGCAATGCTGGATGATTAATTCCTCTGAATCGCGCCACGTCTCCGTTTGTTTGTCTGCGAGGCCATAGAACACTAGGTTGCATCGGCGAGATATACATTCCATATCTTCAACGCGAGCAGTCAGCTGAGATACCTGAACACCGCAGTTGTTCGTGACTGTTTCTATATTTTCAAGCTTGAGATTGATGCTTTGAATTGACTTAAGGTCGGATTCAATCTTGTAGAGTCTGTTATTGATGTCATTAAACTTTTTTTCGTTTTCGGACAGCGTCTCCTTAATGGAAGTTAATTGTTCGATCATAGCTGACTGCCCATTTTGTAACACTTTGAGCATTTCAAGTAAGTCGCCCGACGCTTTGGTAGCGGGGCCGGGATTAGTTTCGACATCACCTGCTAACAAAAGTACTCTCATCAGCATGCATGTACAGTCATATATTATCACGAGCGTTCGCCGTGGGCCCGGCAGCACAAACAATGCACGAGAGCTAGTACGCTTAGCATAGAGGCAATGCTGATTCGTTACCTGCGTTACGAAGAAACGAAGCCAGTTAGGGCGATGCATCCTTAACGTGCCGCCGGGCCCACTAGTCGCGGCGATGGTTTCACCAGGCTTTATAGACTTTTCCAAGGGGGAGGGTAATATGCTGGTCGCAGATAGCACGTAGTAAGTCCGATCCATGCGCGGGCCGTACCACCAAAGATGAGCCTGCCGCGCAGATGATTCTGCGCAGACTGTTTGTGCAGGCATGCAGCCATCACGGCCATCCTCGTGGAAACTGTAGTCACTGTTGAGCGTATCTGCAGGTCCGGGGTGCGGAACGCCGGCATCCTGTAGAACACCGACGGGCTGCCTCTCGATCCGAACCGGGAAAGGCTGCCAGGAAAGCACGACGAGCTGCGTTACGAAGAAACGAAGCCAGTTAGGGCGATGCATCCTTAACGTGCCGCCGGGCCCACTAGTCGCGGCGATGGTTTCACCAGGCTTTATAGACTTTTCCAAGGGGGAGGGTAATATGCTGGTCGCAGATAGCACGTAGTAAGTCCGATCCATGCGCGGGCCGTACCACCAAAGATGAGCCTGCCGCGCAGATGATTCTGCGCAGACTGTTTGTGCAGGCATGCAGCCATCACGGCCATCCTCGTGGAAACTGTAGTCACTGTTGAGCGTATCTGCAGGTCCGGGGTGCGGAACGCCGGCATCCTGTAGAACACCGACGGGCTGCCTCTCGATCCGAACCGGGAAAGGCTGCCAGGAAAGCACGACGAGCTGCGTTACGAAGAAACGAAGCCAGTTAGGGCGATGCATCCTTAACGTGCCGCCGGGCCCACTGCTCATGACTGCTAAGTTGAACGTTGAAGAGGTTAATTATGTTTTCTTCTATGTTGTGTGGCGTGTCTCGGCCGGTCGTTTAAGGTTTTATGCGTGCTACCATATTGTGACTACCACTGGTTGAAGGCCCTCTGAATTGTCTGTGTACAGCTCGAAAAGGTTCGGAAGTTTATCCCTCGCCATTTTTTCTATTTAACTTCTAGATTTTCTGCTGTTCTCTTTTTCTCAAAACGTTCCAGTTTAGCAACTTCTGCAGATGATAGAGAAGTATTAGATCTAGCTTGACGTTCCGCTGCCCTCAGAGACGTGAGCCCCCTTTCACATCACCCCACAACGAGTTGAGTTAGTTTAAGTGAAGCATATTTTATAATTAGAATAATTTCTTGAGTTTTTTTTCGTTAAAGTCATGCATCGAAGGGCTTAAATGATAGTTGAATGCCCTGAGAGACGATACCATATCGTAAATAAATTTTGAAGCTTCGCACATGTAGGTAAAGGCATAGACATTTATGAATAACTTCTCTTAGTTTAAGAAAATGGGGTGTCTGAAGTGTAGGGTGCGCGTCGTCTGTGGGGGAGGTAGTCAAAAGGTTAGAGTGATCAGACTGTCATAACCTAGTTGTGCCACAGTATTTCCGGAGATCGCACCTTTTTGAGGAGGGAGCAGATGTTTGTTCCCTGGGTGCTGGAGGGAAGTCCGATGGCTCGCAGCCCTTTGTGGTCGGTGGCGGGCCTTCTGAAGTGGAAGGGCCCTGCTCGGGTTGGGTTGACTGTTGTCTGGTTGACGGTGGCAGAGACTTTGATCTTGAATGTCTTGGTTTTCTGGCTCTGGGCCGTTGGCAAGGTTTGCTTCCCCCAGCCGTGGATGTGGCCGTCTCTGTATTCCGAGTTCTTGGTGCTGAAGTAGTGACATTCGGCGACGAAGTCGCCGTTGTCTCGGTGCATACAGGATGGGGCTTCGTTGCCTGTTTTCCTTTGGATGCGCAGGTGTTCTGATTGCTTGTGCGGTCCTTTGTGCGACCGCTTGGCTTCCCCGAGTAATCGACTTGAGCGCCTGTGCGAAGGTTAGGTTCGTTCACAATGGCTGGTTTTCTTCAGCAATGGGCACGTGGTTTGTGATGCCACTCTTTTGTGTGGGCATTTTTATATGTTTTATTTTTTTCTATTTTTTTCACAAAATGCACGTGCTTTGAGTAGGTGGAAGTCTGCACACGCATATGTGCACGTGCTCGTTGGACTGCATATTAGTGTGGACAAATTCAGTATATGATGGGTTGTTTGGCCACTCGATTGAATGTGCACCTGTTTTTTTTTTCTTCTTTTTTCTTTCTTTATTTTTTATATTTTCCATTTTCTTCTTTTTTTCTCATGAAATACACGTGTTATGCGTAGGTAAGTATACGCACACGTGGTCTTTTGACTACTTGTTTGACCACTGATTTGTGTTGTCACTTTTTCATTTTTCTTTCTTTTTTATCTCTCTCTCTCTCTCTTTCCCGGCTGGGCGATGGTATAAAAGCTAACGTGGTTGCTTTGGCGAGTTGGTACGACATGATTCACATAAAGAACAGCGCCAAAAAACGAGAGACAAGAAAAAGAAGGAGACAGACAGTGGCACTGAACTTACAACAAGATTTATTTGCCAGAGCCGCACAATATATACTTGGGCAGCTTCTAACAAAAAATGAAAATATAAAACAAACAAAACAGAATCCACCTAACAACCACATAGTCATCTTCACAACGCACTGTCTACTGTCAGTGCCACTGTCTGTCTCCTTCTTTTTCTTGTCTCTCGTTTTTTGGCGCTGTTTTTTATTTATTTATTTATTTATTTAAATACCTTAAGAGCCCGGAGGGCATTACATAAGGGGGGACCTTATACCTTCATTACATGTGAAGGTATAAAAGCGCATCGGAGCCCACTAAAGTTTTGTCTGATTAAGATTGGTTTCCGATCAAAACGTGAACAATAAACATTTTTTTAGAAGCGTATACTTATTTTTTCCTAATTTTACGGCAACCGAAGTCAGACTCTTCATAATCTGCGTATTATTCACAATGGCTGCCATCCACGCTTCTTGAAAACAAGTCATCTGGAAATTTTCTCTGCACTCTCCGGCTTGGGCCGTGTTGGGGGATTAGCAGACGAGGCATGTCCACACACAACCACTTCAACCCTTCGAGCCCTAAATCTCCGGCAATATATATATATATATATATATATATATATATATATATATATATATATATATATATATATGTGTGTGTGTGTGTGTGTGTGTGTGTGTGTGTGTGTGTGTGTGTGTGTGTGTGTGTGTGTGTGTGTGTGTGTGTGTGTGTGTGTGTGTGTGTGTGTGTGTGTGTGCACCGAACCTGCGATCTTTGAATGACGTGTTATTCGCAGGTTCGGTTGCTGCCCACGGCAAGTCATCTTTTCACATTTACACATTTACATTACAATTATGCCTAAATAATTTCCCTATACTTTCCTTCGCAATATTGTCTGTTAAATCTCAATAATATTGTGTCAAACATGAACAAATGAGCTCTTAAGTATACAGTTCTTAAGTATACAATTCATTATCGAGGGTCTCGTACTGGCAGACTTGGTGCCTTAAGGTTTTATACGAGGCTCTGTTGGTCACCTGCCAGCTCGTAATAAGTTTATCTGCTACGTGGCACCAAACAGGCTCATAAAGATTGTGCCACACTCGCCGCCATCGCTACAGGTGGTGCTGACTGGCACTCCCACGTTTAATTCACATATATACCCAATAAACTAGCTGGGGGAATAGCCGCCGTGGTTGCTCAGTTGGAAGAGCATCGAACGCGTTATTCCAAGGTCGCAGGTTCGGTTGATTCTCACGGCTAATGATCTTTTCACCCCCTTTTCTTTCTTTACATTCACATTACAATTTTGTCTAATAACTTCCCATATACTTTCATTCGCATTATTGTCTGTTAGATCTCATTATTATTGGGTCAAACACAGAAAAACTATCCCTTAACTGTACACTTCTTTCGTTAATTCATTAACGAGGGCCTCGTACTGGTAGACTTGGTGCCTTTAGGTTGCATACGAGGGACCATTGGTCAGCTGCCAGCTCGTAATAAGTTCACGTGCTACGTGACGCGAAACAGGCTTATAAAGAGTCTTATAACAGGCTTATAAGAGTATTCACCACTATGGCTATAGGTGTCGCTGGCTGACACCCCCAGGTTCAATTCACATATATACCCAATAAAGTGGCTGGGGAGATAGCCACCGTAGTAGCTCAGTTGGTAGAGCATCGAACGCGTTTCCTAAGGTCGCAAGTTCTATTTTCACCTTTTCACCCACTTTTCTTTGTTCACACTTACATTACAATTTGGTGCAATAACGTCCCCTACACTTTCCTTAGTATAATTATCTGTTCGATGTCAATATATATATATATATATATATATATATATATATATATATATATATATATATATATATATATATATATATATATATATATATATATGTGTGTGTGTGTGTGTGTGTGTGTGTGTGTGTGTCAGAACTTTAATCGGAGAAAGAAGTATGGGGAGTGGGTAGGTGGGCCTGTTCTTTCAATCCCACGTTAAGTGGGCGAGTGTGGGCTGGCCTCCGCAACACGGACGTCGGTGTGCCTTGTGGGGTGAATGGCATGTTCCAACAAAGGAATGGGATATGTGTGTGTTTTTGTATGGCACCAGTAAAAATTGTTCCGCCTGATTTGAGAAGGTTTTGGTGACTTTCTTCGCTCAAGCCCTTGGTGCTCAATGATGTCTTGCTGTAAAAAGGGGCTGCCGTCGCAGTGGTCGGCCGCTCGGTTAGTAAAAGCACGAACGGTGCTCTCTTCTCCTTCGTCGTAACTGCGCCAAACCACCCGCTGCACACATCAGCCGTAAGCACGGCGCGGTCACTGAGACACAAGGATTGAAGATGTATAGCCTGCAAATTTTGTAGCTAAAGGAGTGTTGTGAAGTACGGGTAGTGCAAAACGCAACAAAAGCAAGCGCGTAGCCAGAAATTTTTTTCGGAAGGGGACACCGCCTGGATTTTGGCAGGGCATTTGCGTAAGCTAGCCATTTTTCGCCCCCTATGCCATGGTGAAAAAACATTTCGGGGGTGGGGGGGGGGGGGGGCACGTGCCTGGTTACGCCCCTGAACGAAAGGAAGAAGCGTCGGAGTATTTCATTCTCTTAACGGAAGAATTCTTTGCTGCGAAAACGACGCAGTTCTCCAGAAAAGGCCAGACCCTCCGATGGTTTTTGTATGTTTTACAGTGAAATCTGTGATCAAAACTGGGGTCAGGCGCGATGCCCTAGTTGTCCGCCGCCGCCATCAGTGTCCGTAACCACTATCTCAGAAATAATTTTAAAAAAACCTTGTATACCAAAGACACAGTGGGGCTCTAAGCAGGGTCCGCTACGTGGCAGCCCAGTATTCTACCACTGCGCCACGCCGGTGCTTGGGACTTGTTCGCAAAATTGCGTTAAGCAGGCTCGATGTAGGAAAAATAATCGCGTTACTATGAGTAATAAAGCGTTTTAGAACAGAAAAACAACAACAAGTCGTCCCACAAATCGAATAACGTAGCGAGTGGGTCGTCCAATGCTCCAACCCACTGCAAAAGCTTGTTCTTTATCAGCTATTAACTGTGGCGCATACCCACTTCAGGCATAATTCCTCATCATCGTCAGTCACTGCTTGAACAATTGGCACAAAATTTCTGGCAAGTGCTTAGCAGATACCATGCTTCTCAGAAAAATAATGATAAATAGCATAGCGAATGCTGGCCCACAACCCAGATATTATTATTATTCAAGTTGTAGTAGGTACCCAGGCAGTGTGCTTGCAGCAGTTACCCAATGAGTGTTTGTTAAAGGCTATGAAAGGCCGCTGTTCTAGCTTTTACTGTGACTGTGCTGCGCTGTCCGCGCAAGCCTGGCGTTTTTCTTTTTTTTTTTTGATTGCGAGAACAATTATGTGGAGGCTCTGTACAGGCTTTCTTCATCACCGTCCTCTTCTGTATAAAGTCGAAATTTATATGATTTGTACGCGTATCACGCGAGTAAAACCTTGCGAGCTCTAGCGAAGAACACAGCTGAAGCATAAATGAAACAAGCTGCCCATCTACATCACACGGAAGGTGCATGCGATAACATCACTCCACGTGCGATGCCTGCCGTTGGTTGCTCCTCAACCGAAAAGGAAGCCCTGTCGGTCTTTTGCTGGACGAAGGAGTATGAAGAGACGCTGAGGTAGGAGGCAGCGTGGCACGATCCGCAATCGTGAACTTTGAATATAATGGCGCGGTCGCGAGTACTATTTCAGGAGGCATTGCAAACGACTCGTGTACCCTTCTATGCACCATGATATAGCTACGTAGCTAGCGCATGAAGGGTGAAAAGGGCATCGGAGAGAAGGGGAAGATCAAGGCTGAGCGTGCCAGAACAGTCGATTAAGGCCAAGTGTGCCGAAGGTAAAACAAGGCCAAGTGTGAGGTCATGGGGACAATAAGCTAGCGCGGCAAAAAGACTTTGGTGTGACGACCAGCAATGCACATTCTTATGATGACATCTACGGCGACACGTATGACTTGAGCCGTAGAAGTCACATTCTACGCGCTGACATATAGCTACGCACCAAGAGCATGAAGGGTGCAACAATGTCACTGAAAAGACTGCTCTTTTCCAGGAAGCAGCCGTATTCCAATACAGTAGCGTTTGGGGATTTCGCAAGTCTAGATGAAACAAAGTTGGGTGCCACCTTAGTTCGTTATGGGGCTGCGTGCTCCCACGGTGCGAAATGTGAAGTCACCGGAGGTTTTTCTGAATGTAAAGCTGTTAAAACCACCTCGAGCTTCGGACATTCTCCTCAAAGACCTGGTATCAAAACTGTTTTTTACATTTTTAATGTTGATTACACTTCTATACTGGACATTTTAGCCTAGTCATTTGAGTAATTTTAAAGGTGTATTGAATTGTGCAATGTAAATGCACGTTTTGTGGCGTTGTGCTTCATTGCCTATGGAAGTATATGCCTCAAAAATTTATCAAATGAAACCCAAGGCATCCAAGGTACATTAGGGAAATAATTCATCTCACTCGTTGCATAGAGCCCTTACGTATAAAAATTGTAATTCCGAGTGTATTGACAATGGTTCTTTATTTACGCATATTAAGTATTGTAGGATAAACTATAACCTAAAATGAAGGAGGCTAAGAACAAGTTATTGAGCAATGACTTGGCTACATTTACCAAAACCAAATCTATCAAGGTTTTAGAGGTAGATTAGTCTTGCATCACGTGTGCCTGCATCGTTTTTTGTTGATGAACAATCCTTCTAAAACCCTGAAAGAGTAAAGGCAGATGCCTTTATTATTTACATCAAATTGTTTTTTTTTTGCCGATAACGGCCTCACCCCTTCATTTTGCACGTGCAGCACACTACCTGTTATTTTTAATCTTGAAGTAAGCTCCACAGGAGTACATAACCTTATACCTGATTTTGAGGTCACGAAACACTCTGACCCAGACGGTGTTTCAAATATGCTTCTAAAGTGATATTCAGAATGGTGTGATAATTATCATATTTTATTATTTATAAAATCTATATTTCTGAAACAGTTCCCCAGCCGTTGAAATTAGCATACGTCATGCCCGTATTCAAGTCAATAAACAAGCAAATACCAAACTATAGAGCCAATATCTTTGTTTTTCACAAGGCTCAAACTTTTGCAGCATATGAATAAAAAAGACATTGTAGAATACCTAAAAGCACCCAATATACTTTCCCGATCACAGCATGGCTTTCAGGCTGGCAATTCTACTGTTACACAGTTGCTTGAATTTACGCACGAAATGGATTCTTCCCTTAACGATTGAACGTAATTTGATGTCACATTTATTGACTATTCTAAGGCCTATGACACGCTTCGCAATGCTAAACTTCTAGTTCTCTCACAAGTGTTTTGGGGACAACAAGCTGGTTAATTTAATAGCATATTACAATTGCTGTCGCGCTCAAAATTTGCTACGCGTAACCACGTGAAGTCGCCTTACGTACATATCATACCAGAAAGAGGCCTCAAGGCTGGGTGCTTGGTTCGCTTTTCTTTATTTGTTATATAAATGACAGATAAGAAATTATCGACAATACTCAAATTTAACTCCTAATGTATGCAGATCACTGAGTTTTCTCTAAAACCATTTCTGATGCAAAAGATCCGAATGCGCTGTATAGCCTTACTTTGTTGTTTTGTAACCAGAGTGAAACATCGCAAATGTCTATTATCTTGAAAAAGGCTGTAGTCTCCACCTCTTCAAAAAAGAAACAACCTCTTCATTTTACATGTACTAATTGTAGTAATTAACCAAAAGTGGCCGAGCTGGTCTGAGAACCAATGCAGAACGACTTTATTTTGCAGACGATTAAGTATACATGGGCGGCTTGCCTATTACATAAGACAAGATAGTAGAGGGGATGCTTTTTGACACGTGTTGGCACTGCACTTCTTATCCGTAATGACGGTGTAAGCCTAGTACGTGTGGAGTTTAACGTACCAAAACCACCATTAGATTATGAGAGACACCGTAGTGGAGGACACAAGAAATTTCGACCACCTGGGGTTCTTTAACGTGCACCCAAATCTGAGCACACGGGCCTACAACATTTCCGCCTCCATCGGAAATGCAGCCGGGATTCGATCCCACGACGTGCGGGTTAGCAGCCGAATACCATAGCCACTAGGCCACCGCGGCGGGGCCCCAGTACGTGTTAGGGAGTTTAAATACAGTGGTGTAACTCACACAACAATTTGTTAATGGAAGAACCCCTCCAAACAATCTGCAACAAGCTCTTCGAAAACTTTGGTATAGCCGACGCACATTAAGCAAAAAGAAAGGAATGCGGACTGACAGCGCATAAGGCTTTGATCAGACTGAAGTAAGCGTCGGCTGTTTGGTCACCTCACCAAAGATAAAATACCCCCGTGTTAGAATATACTGAAAATTAAAATAAAGTAATAAGGTTTGTATCTTGTCGCTATGACCAACATTTCTCGCCTCGTATGCGCATGTTTTATCGGTGCAGCTCCTCTCGAATGTCAGCGCACTTGCAATCGTGTCATTCTCCTGCATAAGATAGTTCATATCGCTTCGAGTGTTCTAGCACTCATATCCTTCATTGCACCTTCTGCACACCGTACCTGGCAATTGGATTCCCTAAATTCTTCGTGAAAAAAATCAGCACACTGCAGGTATACGAGAGAAGAAAGACAAGAGGACAGAACACAGTTTAAACATGGGTGTTTACTTCTTGTGAACAAACATAAACGCCTTCGAAATAAATTATAGATGGATCCATGCCAACTAGCTCAAATTTTTATCGCTGTAAAGATTCCCCAAATATTGTGCCCGTTAGACGTATTCTGAATTGTTTTCGTTTTTTTTTCCAGAACGTGGGTTTACGGAATAAGCTTGATAAGTGTCTGCGCTGACTCGTTGCTGAGCAAGTTTGAAAAAAAAAATGTTTAAACGTGCATTTGGTTAAATAGTGCTTGTTTGTTTTTTTTTTTCAAGGTGATGTACGATTTGTATTTACGCCTACAATGTATCAAAAATCGGGACAGAAGTATTGGTAAATAAGATTAAAGCATCTTCCCATCACGTTACCGGCTTTCCCTTCCGGACAACATTTTTCTTTTAGTCAAAAGACAACTCTTACATCTATCCCCGCGTCACGCCGACACTGAAGGTGGAAATACCAGCGCAAACGGCTAGCTCTGAATGAGCCACGCACGTGACTTTCGCATTTGCCCGCAATCGTAGCAAAAAGGTTGCGACTGCATGCAGCCCTTAGAATGTTGTGTTGCTTTCCACAAAGTGGGGAATCCGCTTCCGCTGTGTATCGCAGGGCTATGTGAGCTAAATAAAAATGTAAATATGCGCGTGCTTGTCGTATAAACCACGGCCCATCTTTAAATCCGAGCCTACAATGAGTGAAGTGAGCACCGCCGTTGTGGTCTTGTGGCTAAGGTACTCGGCTGCTGACCCACAAGTCGCGGGATGGAATCCCGCCCGGTGGCTGCAATTTCGATGAAGCGTAAAATGCGGTATAGGCAGGTAAGCTCAGAATTGGGTGCACGTTAAAGAACCGCAGGTGGTCGAAATTTCCGGAGCGCTCCATTGCGGCGTCTCTCGTAATCATAAGGTGGTTTTGAAACGTTAAAGCCCACCTTTCAATCAATAATTGAATGAAGTAACGTGGTAGCGCACATTTCTCGCAGGGGATTGATTGATTGATTGATTGATTTATGGGGTTTAACGTCCCAAAATCACCATATGATTATGAAAGACGCCGTTGTGGAGGACTCCGGAAATTCGGACCACCTGGGGTTCTTTAACGTGAGCCCAAATCTGAGCACACGGGCCTACAACATTTCCGCCTCCATCGGAAATGCAGCTGCCGCAGCCGGGATTCGATCCCGCGACCTGCGGGTCCGCAGCCGAGTACCTTAGCCACTAGACCACCGCGGCGGGGGTTTCTCGCAGGAGACATAAGTTTCTTTGCCCCAAATATGCGTTCTATTTGATGCTTCAATTTGACACGTAATGAGTCGTTACATTTTACAAAAGCAGCGTGTTCGGCCCCCGTGGTGTTCATATAGGTGGCCATAGCAGACGACGCCGGCAATCAGGCATTATGAGAAGCACAGAACGTTTCCGGAGCAGTTATTTAGCCCTTCGCAGAGTCAGTGAAGATGCTGCAGCAGTATTTCTACTGATTTAGTTAAGTGAAGTACAACAATAATAATAATATTACTAATAAATAAAGCAGACGCGAAAGTGCCTGCGGGCTGCGTACGAAAGGGCAGCGGAGCAATCCAACCATGCACGTCACAAGAACGCCTCCGCATGGTGGCGTCACTGTATACATGCCCCCACACCCTATATCGCTGGAGACAAAGAAAGAGGGCAGAGATTTTTCAACGAATATGAGTAACCAATAATTTTCAACATAAAATTGCGTTTCAATACAAACGTACACAAAGGCGCTTGGTTACAGCAACAATGCTTAATAAAATGATGTGGGCGCAACAGATACTAGCAAGGAAAAAAGAATGAAACAGGATAGAGCGCCAGTCTTTCAAATCGTTTATTTTCCTCGCATCCATCAAGTATATGTGCTTCCAGTATGCGCAGCACAAGCGACTATCACTTTGCAGACACGAAAACCTAAACAGAAGAAAGCTGTCGCACAGCTCTATCTAGAAACAGGTATTCCGTCTTCTACAAAGTGATCGACGGGACACTGACGCATTCGTTGTCCTTCCTTTGTATGTGGTATGCCTCCAGTACTTCACGGTCTAACGTTTCCCAAGTTGAAAGTCTGGTGCTCTATCCTGTCTCCTTCTTTTTTCCTCGCTAGTATCTGTTGCGCCACTATCATTTTATTAAGCTATGCATCAACAGCTCACCCAACGTCACACTCTGCTAAAGCAACAATGCACTTATAAAGAGGCAAATTCGTGCCTTCGGGAGCGGGCTCCGCAACATTGTAATTTAAGCGTTCATTGAAATTCAATCTTTATTTTTCATGTTTGGTGCTGCATGAAGGATAGCGGGAATCGCATTAAAACAGCTTGACTAGCCCCCACGACCATTCGTCTTTGGACGATGGCTATCTGGCACATTTATAAAGTTGGCTTGAAGCAGGTCACATATCAAGTTTCTCTCGCTGGCTTTGAGTACTGGTTGGTTGTTCTTTAGTCCTGATGCAACCCATTGTGGAGGATCGGCAATAAAACAGATGGTACCTTATATTTGTTTTAAAAACCGCAAACCCTTCTGTGAACAACGCCCACACCGTGCTCCTCTTGCGATTGCTCGCCATTAAAACATGAAATTGATTTATTGATTAGTTAATTATTTATTGATTGATTAATTAATTAATTAATTGATTGATTGATTGATTGATTGATTGATTGATATGTTGGGCTTAACGTCCCAAAACCGCCATATGATTATGAGAGACTCCGTAGTGGAGGGCTCCGGCAATTTTGACCACCTGGTGTTCTTTAAGGTGCACCCAAATCTAAGCACACGGGCATAAGCATTTTCGCCTCATCGAAAATGCAGCCGCCGCAGTCGGGTTTGATCCCGCGACCAGCGGGTCAGTAACCGATCGAGTACCTTAGCCACTAGACTTCCGTGGCGGGGCATGACAAAGAAAGCAGTATGCACACTAAAATGTTATAATAACACAATATACCAAGCAAGCAGTACGTGTATATTACTGAAGCTTAACTAGCACAAGATATAAGAAATGGGGCAAAAGGAGGGCAATACAGTAGTGACCTGTGAGAGGAGAGAAGTAGGCAAGTGCATTTTCTGCCCGCACTTGAAGCGTTGAGGAGGGCTTGGAAGGGGACGCGGTGGGTGATGGAAGCTAGGGCGAGTTCATTTCTGCCTCTAGCTCTATGGGGTATGAGACCGCTGCCGGTCTTGTGCCATTGGGCACCTTGGGTTCGTTTTATAAGCGTACAAGTAAGCGCTGTAGTGAAGAAGTGCAGGTGCGCTCGACTTGTGCGTCTTGGCATCGCTCCCCTCGCACACACGCGCACCGGCTAAAGAAAAGTGTTCGTGGTGGAAGTGGCGTTTGCCATAATCAATTAATCGAATAGTTTTATGTAGTTGATTTGATTATGTGGAGGACGGAAATCGATTACGACGAACGGTGCACCTTAATCAATTTTACCATCCCTCCACGGGCGGCCGCCGTGTTTGCATCACCACTTTCATGCCCTCCTCCTCTTCAGCGTCTTTTATCCTCCCCTGCGTGCGTTCCGCGTTCACTGTCATTCGGCCTCTATTGGTTATGGCGCTCAACGAAGCGACGCACTGAAACAGAGCTGTGCTACTCGACAACTGGGCGCGGTTTGCTTTCACTTTTCCAAGTGCTCATGATGATGATGGCCTATGTGAATGCGTTCGTCGGCTTCCCTTGTGTTTTCTTTCTATTACTGCGATTCGCAGACATGGAGCTGCTCCTGGATCCCCACTGTTCGTGTGGATGAATGCCGTTTCAGTGCAAGAGATGCACGTAGTGACTATACACGCGCGTGTAGCTCCTGTCCTTCGTTCACCATTGTTCCTATTTTCGGTGGCCACCGCATGGTGTAAAGGAGGCTTCCGCTCGTCCTTGAGGTCGAGAGCGCCACGCGACCATAGCGTGGCGTCTCGCATTTGCTGCGTGGCGGGGGGGGGGGGGGGGAGCAGCCATCTCGAGCACTGGCGGCAGAGCACACTTCCTAAATTTGGCGCCCCGCGGAGGACATCTGACGGCGGGGAGGATTTCTCGCCGCGCTTCCCGAGTGAGAGACGCGCGCACGGAGGCAGCCTGCGCCCATCGCACCCAGCCGTCGGTGGTGTCATCGTTCGACCGCTTCTTGTCCTCTAATAGCCACCTGGACTTCGCCTCACTGTTCCTTCTTCACGCGCCGCGGTCGAGAGCCATCCTTGCGGTGGTGTCGCGATAGCTGATCGTCGTCTCCAGTGTCATTTTGAACTGTCTGTCACTCGCGTTTGGACACTCGTAAAAATTGGCTCGAGCACTCGCAACCTACCGAGTCGCTGCTTGCCAATCGCTAGCAACAAGCTCTGCTTGTGTGCCATGCCGTCACTCGCACTCTTCCAGCGTAGGTAGCGGCACAATTGAGGCCTTCTAACTCGCGAGGACCTCGAGTTGTCGCCTTCTCGGCTTCTGTTACAAGCGTCCCATGTTTGGGGTGGGCGACCTCGTGGGGCTGGTGGTGGGAGAATGAGAGCCCACTGACTACAGGAACCATGTCATCATCGACGACCCTGGAGCACGGATATGCAATGAACTTCACTCCAAAGTTTAAGGCCAACATGGTTGACAATGCCGGTGAGTGCTCGCTCGCTTACACTCTGTGTGGCGAACGTTCCTTACGTTCAGCATGAGGAATATGTTTCACACGTAACAAACTGAAGAAGAGGCACTCGACCGGACGACGCGCAAATTGTAAGCGTCTTCCAGTCGTGTGCTTATACACACATAACAATGTATCGTGGGTAACATTTAGCAGAGCTCTTGTCTTTGTCCCGCAGCAAATGTCCCCTTTTGTAAGAAAAATTAGCAGTATGTCAC
The DNA here is from genome assembly GCF_043290135.1 of Rhipicephalus microplus. Classification (NCBI taxonomy): domain Eukaryota; kingdom Metazoa; phylum Arthropoda; class Arachnida; order Ixodida; family Ixodidae; genus Rhipicephalus; species Rhipicephalus microplus. Next base: position 507,528,628 of record NC_134710.1, read on the forward strand.
CCGTGGATAGCAATTGATGTTATTGCTTTTTCTCCGACTTTTTAAATACAAAACACAAGTTTTTGTGTAATATTTTTTTGGGAGGGTTCTAAATTTGGCACGTGTGCGACATCCCCAGGCGAATTTTCATTGGTTAGTCTGCACTCCCTGTGCTCTAACTTCTTTTCTGGCGGCCGTTAGGGGCTTTCAAAAAACACACAGTTTATGCCCCTGACACACGGGCACCCTGAAGTCCTTTAGACAAGGGGACATTTTTCGGAAAGGCGTTCGGGCGCAGTGACACACGACAAAGGAGTAACTCCTTTCCGGCAAAGATCCTTTTCGCAAAAGCAGATCCCGCATCTACTTTTCTGGCAGGAAGGGAGTACTCTCGCATACAGTGTGCATAATTTATCAATAGAAAAAAACGCGTCGCAACACTGCGGTGGCCTGTCAGTATTTTTTTGCGCTGAGAAAATGTTTTCATTTTCGGCAGCAGTGCGATTTTTTGAAAAGTGAAGGCCTATAGTCTGTCCATACTCTCAAACACCTGCATTACGTCACTAGCGCGATCATGTTAGGGTTGGCAGCGGCAGTTGCTGTGTCAGGCTCACTTGAAAACACTGCTTAAAGTGGCCGTCGCCTAATAACGGTAATGTGTCTTCAAACCAGCGTTCGTTGCGCACATAGGCCTTTCGCGGTTGATGGCTCGGGGGGACAGTGCGGAAGCAGTCAAAATGAAGCTGTTCATTACGAGTCTTTGTTTGAGGCTCATCACTCTTGCCTTCACAGTGTTTAGCTCATCTTCGATGGAGCCGAAGGCGACAAGAGTCAGGCCCACCTCAACTGTTGCTTTATCTCTGTCTGTGCGCTGAGACATCGCAGGACCACGATGAAACGCAGCACGCTGTCGCTGACCCAGCTGGACGCAGCCATGTAAAAAGCACGACAAAAAACAAAAACAACAAAACATCGACTGTTCATGGTTGCCAGACGAACTTAAGTTGCTGCTAAAAACGCAAAAAAGCTAAAGAAAATTACTGGTATGCGCAGTATGAGCCACCAGACAATAAAAAAAAACGGTTTTATGCTCCGGCGTCGCTGAATGCGATGTACATGCGCAGATTCTTTTTAATATTTCCAATCTTGCTGCTTCCACAAACAGCGCCATTTTTTCTGCAGCGTTCTTCTGAGGCAACGCCTAAAGCAGTAGTCCGGTGCCGTGTGTCATCAGCGCCAATCCTTTCTGCAAATGGTCCCCTTAGGCGACAAAAGGGGTTTACTTCAAAGTACTTTACTTTTGCCCGTGTGTCACGGGTATAAGAAAGCAAGAACCCCTTGCCGCGCGTTCACTGTGTTCTTAGTTTACTCTGATTCAACCTTTCTGCAGTGAATTCATTTTGCTCTAAATGGGTGAGTCAATCATTTTGCTCCGAATATTATACTTGCCTGTCGGTGGTGGTGTTTGGCCTTCAGCGTTCATGCTCTGGGTTCTAGACTCTAATAAGTCGCATTTTGCTGCGTCACGCACGCAATGATGTGAAATAATTTTCCGACGAAGTATTCTTCGTACTCACTTCTGCCGTGTGTTATGTATTATGCGTGTGCGCCCATGCAAAACTTTGCTGTGTACGTTAGCCGCGGTCATCATTTATGTTTTGCTGGCTGACCAAGTGTCTCTCTCAGGCGCATTTGCACGTGTATTCTCATGCAACACTGCAACCTCGCTATAAGTCTCCCAGTCAATAGATCCAAACAATGCGCACTGATGACTTCAAATACGAAGCATTTCTTAACGAACTGCAGGCACTTCGAGCGCTTCTATCCATTCATCTATCTATCTGGCCACCTACGTTTATGTGCTCTATTGATAACTTACTTATTATAGGGCATACCATAACTAGAATGGGAGGGTAATAAGGTGGGATCAATATGTCTGACTGGACATTACACGAATAACGTCGAAATCTTTTCGCGCATTTCGTCCAACTCGTTCTTCGAGACACGTGTGGTACCTACCCCTATACCACGGGCCGCGTTATGCAAGTATATGTGTCACATATGAATGACACTTTAGACAGTTATAGTTTATGGTTAACGTGATAGTGGAGGTTAAGGGACTGACGTTACCGGACAGCAAACGTTAGTTCTGAACACCATCTTATAGTTTAGCGGGATAGCGTTTACATGGCTTACGTGCCCCAGTTGGGATGGTGGCGCCACCTATTGGATGGTTAATAGGTTAAAAACAGTGAAAAGGAAAAGAAAACGAGAATGTTTGCCTATGTGGCCCCGCGAAGCATTGTTACAAGTTTATTTTACGAATATTAAAGCAAATAAATATTAACCACGCACCAAACGCGAAAATAATTATGTTGCCAATTTGTTAACATTGATCTTTTAGTTAGGCCTAGACGCGTTCGAAATGGGGAGCTATCTAAAAAATTACGCCAATTTATCCGCAATACTCCGTCATAAAAGCTAACTGTAGGCAAACGAAGCCACTCTAATCAGTCTTTTACTGTGAACAAGGTGAATCTTTGAACAACTACGCCAAAATCACTTCGAAGTGGGCGTCAGAGAGCGCCGCCATATTTACGTACACTACTTACACTTACGCTACCACGGTAACCTTACATCTGGAAAATACCGTGTGTCCGGTAAGCGGTACGGGTAACGTACATATCTGCGCATGCGCACTTCGATTCCGGTATCCCGGTAAGCCCTGTATACTATAACTGTCTTTTGTATCTACCAATGCAGGAATGGCGAGAACATTGGTAATTTAAACACGAGAGCTTTGAAAAAATCTGACATCAGTAGCAATGACCCGATGAATGCTAAGAATGAATATCTGGGCCCCGGCAGGAACCGAGCCCAATCATTCTGCGTGAAAATCAAGTATTTTGCCACTGAGCCAAGCCAGGTCTCGAATCTGTTTTGGAAAACGACTCTATGTAAGAGTAATGTTACTGAATCATCGATGGTGGCTGCAGTGCTAGCAATCTAATTTTATAAACAATACATATGTACAGTGGTCAACTCTGATGTCTAGAACGACGGATCTTCGTGCGCACAATAGCATGGGTGACTTCTGCAGATGCACATCAAGCCAAGTCAAGTCAAGTTTATTAAATAGTTCAGTTGAGTTACATTGTTAGCGTTAATAAAGCAGGAGGTCCAAAGTTTCAGAGAAACTGACAGGGGGACCTCCTATGGCTACATGGATGGGGTAATTACAAAAAATACAGTAATAGTATACAGACTGGTGAGTAATAATGAATGAGCTTCATTAACAATAAAAATACGAACAATACACAACATAATGGTAATACTCACTATTGAAAAATAACATGAAGATAGTCAAAAGCAAGTGAAGACAAAAACAATATTAATGAACAACTCTACGTGACAAATGCAACACGTTTAATTATCAGTGTTATCAATTATACAAAGGCAAGTTGAAGTAGTAAAATAGCACAGAAATGTTGAGAGCTATTAACAGTTAATAACACAAATCGGATCGGTGTCAGTCATGTGCCTGTCTTGCAGTTTCCTTCTTTTTTTTGTTTCCGCGGCCGCATTGTCTGCTTCGACCGTCGAAGCGCTGTCAATCCTAAAGCACCGAAAAAAAATTAACAAGCGATTGCCTGGATAGGTGCATTTTACACTCTAAACTTGTCCTCGCTCCGTGATGTCACATCACAGCGAGAACGGTTCGCTTCAATTTTTCGCTTGCTTTTTGTTTTGTTTTTTTCGCTGAATCGTTCAGAACACTTTCGACGGCCAAAGCTCTATCGCAGTCGCTGAAATAAAGAAGGGTGGAAACTACGAGGCAGGCTTATCACTGCGGCCGCGTATTTGCGACTGCACATGTCGCTGATGCTGTGCCGCGAGCAACGCTCCATTGTTCTAGACATGAGAGTTGACCACTGCACTCACATAACACAGACGTCACGTTCAGCTAACGCCTATTAGAGATAAGCGCCACCCCCAAAATCTGTCTACGAGGCAGCATTCAAGGCTACCGTTCTCTCAAGCACTAGCGCTACATATTAGCTTACCACTTATCGGTTCCTGCGGGCACCTTTACGCCGCTGTAAACAACTGGTTGTACGAAACATATGTGACTATTCAATCTATGTGTTTGCGTACAACATTTGTACATATCTTTAGCGTCATTTCGTAAGCTCTCACTCAAGAAAAAAATTACGCCAAAGCTCTCCGCACGCCACGCGTACTTCGCATCAGATCCCACGTACCGCCCAAGGTACGTGTAATCTGGCAAATGTTCGTGGTATGTTCGGGTGAAGGCACCTTACTTTAAATGCTGGCCGATATTACTCATTCAATGACGCATCATGCCATAGTGAGAGCACTGAAGGAAATATTGCGCTGCCATTTTTCGATACTGCCCATTTTGGCCGCTGCACGTTCCTGTTCTGTCCGTTTTAACGCGCCCATCTCAATTTTAAGCCAGTATGGCGTGGTCAGCAAACTCACTCATGAGCCGACTAACCCGGACTGAGATCGAGGCATGAGTTAGATTCTAAGTGAGTCTGAGTGAGTAAAATTTTCATAAGTGTGAGTCTAAGTGAGTCCGGTCGGCCAAAATTTTCGTGAATGTGAGTCCAAGTGAGGTCGGCTATGGAAAGTTTTCGTGAGTGCAAACCTCAAAATATATTTCACGAGTGAGTCTGAGTGCATTCCAGAAGGTCTGCCGACCTAGTATGGGGAGTCACCTGCCTCTATTTTATTTTCTGTAAGGAATCATTGTTTTGAATTGGGTGGAAATATAAGTTGTGTAAGTATGAAAGGGGGTCACACGCCACACAAGACTGATATACTTACGTGCGGCCATTGACTGTTTGAGTCGAGGTGCTAAACCGTTTCGCTCTAAGCTAAGTAAATTGTGCCAGCTAAGCGTATACCTTCCTCTTGTGTTTTTTCTAACACACACTTTGTAGGCGCTGCCAAGTAAAAGTCATGAAATGCGTCATTTGTTGAAATAGCCTCAAAAACTCGCGGCTTTGTCCACTCCAATCACACCCTTTTGCTGCTACATTCTTTTAAACTTTAAGCAAAATCAATTCTTTGGTCATAGGTGTTGACATGAGGCATGGCGTAGTGACGCCTCTGCGGAATAATTGTGACCACCTCGGGTTCTTTAACATGCACGTCTGAATACATGGATGGACTTGCTTCGTTCGACATTGGAAGCAAATCAGATGAATTACTGTATAATCCTTTTTTTCCCTGCAGCTTAAGATGACACTTTTGTGAGAGGAGCGTGGCCTGTCAACATCGACGTATATGTATCCTTAGACAAATCATGGTAATCACTGAACATTTCGCCTTAGAGAGGCACACCAGTACGCAACTTGAATAATAACTTACGAATGGTGGAGGGCCGGGATAAAGTAGAGCTAATTTTACTTTATTCGTTTCCTATATCGTCACTCACTAACGAGTCATTCGGACCGAAATCTATGTGGCTGAGCTAAAAAAATGCGAAAAAACTGACTCTCCAGCCCCGTCTGGCGTTCAGTTTTCAATATTACAAACTGGCCCTACGTTTCGAAACCCATTCGGCCTCTCCTTCAGGGGTTCACTGTTCGGCTGGCTCCAAAGCTGGCACATTTTTGACTCACTGTATCCCTCTTCACCGTCACACTTCCCGTTGTTCTTGTTACAGCATTGTTTTATCCATTGGTTCCGGAGACCGCGTACATCGCACTTGAGCAGCTAATATTTCCGGGTGTCGTTTGCATATGCAAGATTTTTCATAGAATTGCCTTTTGATACGGCTACCTTCCATTTTCATGACCCGGATGGTATCAACAATGATGCGATAGTACAGCTTTTCTCTGCCTTCTATGAGGATGTTTCGTGCTGCATTGAAGCTATACGTAACATCGTTCGGTGTTACCATATTCTTTCCGGAAAGTTTTCAGTCAAGTGACGTTGCAATCAGTGCAGGGAACTTCATAGACTAGCCCCGCGAATCTTTGCTCTGGCAGTTGGTCTTTTGGCTGTGGTAAAGGTCACTCAGATACCTTCCTTCCCCATCATGTTCGCCAGTTGCTCACCGATTCCCTGGTTTTATGGCACCGTGATGTGATAGGATTGTTTGTGGGAGGCTTCAATATTCCATTCAGGCACGAAATATGATGCACTGCCTAAGAATGCGTCGAATTCACATAGGATAGTTCTAAGCACCCAATATTACTTTCCAATGAAGAAAACTTAGCAGTGTTGATTTGTGTGAATTTAACTCAAAAAACGTATTTATTTTGTAGTCAAATATTTTATTTTTCTGCAGTCGGTCATGCTATATTTTTACAGAAAGAATGAAATAATATATGCTCCAATTGTGTGCGCAAGTAGTTTTCTATTGCATTCGTTTCGGGAAGAGAAAAGTAGTACTTCTGACGTTGAACGACCCTTCGGACGCCTCAGTACGTTCACCGAAGAGAACGATTGCACTGATACGCTGCACACTGAAGTTATGTCGAGACATACTGACTATGGAGAAGTTTCAGTTCACTTATTGAACACTGTATCTTGCTCATGTTTTCCCCAGAAGCGGACACAACTAGCATAAACAAGTTGCGTACTGGTGTGCCAGAGTTTCTGCCTTTTGGTCAAACACCTGCGATAAGTCAAACACCCGTGGTCAGGCAACACGTGTGCCGAGCATGATCGGTCAACACCTGCGATCATACAACACCTGCCCCTCGGTCAACGCCAATATCGGTCAATGAACCACTGGCCTTGAGAGGGCACGTCACCATGAAATGTTACTTCCTTTACTGTGCCGGTGCATTGTTTCAGCGGTCGCCCCGACCGACTTGGTCATGCTCGCAGGCTCTGTACTGTGATAACCTGTGCGTAGTTACTCTTTTTAAAACGTTGGCCTCCTTGCAATGATTCAGGACTACGTCGGCTCGCCAGCCCCCAGCCTAGACGACACGGAAACCCCATTCGTAACAGTGGTGGCAGAGGTAGCACCTTCTTACTTCATAACAGTACAAAAACACAGCCACTGCCGCTGAACGGGCTATTGGCACCATTCTTTGCAGAAACGAGGAGGGGGATTTATCCGGTAGTCAAGCCGTTGGCGTACTTGGCTGGTATAACTCCCCGTGCGCCCATTGTTCAAGAAGTCGATCACTTCACTTTTTCTTTTGCTCGGTCATCTATGCAGCTACAAACGGCATTTGCAAGGTTCAAAAGCGGTGTTCGGTGCGAGGCCCACCCACCACTAGAGGCGCGAGCGCTGCAATTGCTGTAGCGTGCAGGGTTGGATCTCGCCTCGCTCTGGCGAAGGGGAGCTGGCGGTTGGATGCGTTGTTTTTAACCGCAACATCGCGGTGTTTTCACTTTTGAACAGCGTTGTATTGCTCTGGCTTAAGGTGCGTGAACTTCTGCAGACTACACAATGAAAAAGTTGCAGTAAAAGTTACCGGCCGTGTGCCACAGTTCGCTACGTATGCGATGCCACTGTCACGGCCGCTGGCAGTGCTACTGCCTCCTATCTTTTTCTTTGTTGTGGTTGTTATTTCGAGCCCAAGGGGTTAAAATGAGCACACACCATGAATGTTCACATAAAAGAAGATCGTTTCCTTTTCCGTGTGGGAGCCTCAATCACAACAAAATAATCACTGCATTTCAAGCTCCTTGAAGATAATTATAGGGCGAAGATTTCGGAGGTGATTATTGTTATTAAAGTTGAGATAGTACTGAGACTCATTGTGGTTGTGATACTTATTTATATTTTTTATTCAAAGAGATAGTGCTGAGAGCGATTGTGATATAGCGGTGATTCTTCTTTATAGCTGATATGAGGTTCCAAGTTTCGGGTTACGTTTTGACTACATAATCACAGCTTCATTAGCTATCGTCTCTGGTGTAGAATTTTCTTGTCGGTATTGCCGCCTTGCATCCGCTTCAAGTTGTCCCAACTGCGCGTCAGCTTGGCGTTTTTCCCGCTTAGCCTTTGCTTCCTTAGCCCTAGTCTGTGGTGTAGAACTTTGTTGTCGCCGTCGCCGCTTTGCATCCGCTTCTTTGTCTTTTGTCTCTGCGGTAGCCTCCCGTCGACGGCGACGCTGATACTCAGCATGTTGCGCTTTCCTGCGTTTGTCCTCATCGATGTATGGAACGTGGTTACATATATATATATATATATATATATATATATATATATATATATATATATATATATATATATATATATATATAAGGAAAAAAAGTGCATACCTAAGGGCTCATTTTTCCGTGTTTTGACACAATATTAATGTGATCTAACAGACATTAATGCCAAGGAATGTACAAGAGAAGTTATTACCAATGAAATGTAAATAAGAAAAAAGAAAAGTGGGTGAAAAATTCACCAGCCGTGAGCAGAAATCAACCTACGACCTTGACCAAAACTTGACCAAATCTGAAAAAATAAGTATGAAAAATTTGACATCTAGGACAGACATAACAATAAAACCCGCTGACAAAGGAGGAGCAATTGTAGTCCTTAATACAACCAACTACCTACAAGAAGCATACCACCAACTAGACGACTCAAGATTTTACGAACGCCTCCCAGGTGATCCGACAGACGAATACAAACGTATCGTATCAACAGAACTAAAGAAACTGTTGGACGCAGAAAAGATAACCAACACTGACCACAAACGGAAGCAAGCAGCATACCCTCGTCCAGGTCGCTTCTACATCCTCCCAAAAATTCATAAACCCGGTAACCCAGGTCGACCAATCATATCAGGCATCGGTACAATAACTGAACCCATATCAGGGTACGTGGACAAACTAATAAGCCACATTCCATGCACCCTTGCGTCGTACATAAAAGACACCACACATTTTCTTCGAGACATTGCGGGTATCTGTGTGCCGAAAAACTCGTACTTGGTTACTCTTGATGTCTCTTCATTATATACAAATATTCCTCACGATGACGGCATAGCTGCATTACAAAACATGTACACAAGCCATAGACAATCTAACACCCCAGATTTCTCTGCCATTGCAACATTGACGAGGATGGTCATCGAATTAAATTCATTCGAGTTTAACCAAGAGTATTTTCGACAAATGGGCGGGACCGCTATGGGCACCAAAATGGCACCTAATTATGCCAACATATTTATAGGAAAGCTAGAATCTGAATTTCTTGCACAAAGTTCCTTGAAACCAATGTTATACAGAAGATACACAGATGACATCTTTCTTATTTGGACCCACAGCGAGGACGAACTTCTCAGCTTTATCGACACTTACAATGCTGTACATCCGAACATACACTTCACACACACATACTCGCAAGTTACCGTAAATTTTCTTGATGTTACCATAACGATAGAAGAAGAGAAGCTCTCTACAACCCTATATCGCAAACCAACGGATCGACAACAATACCTTTATTACCAAAGCGATCACCCACGCCACTGTAAAAACAGTATTCCATACAGCCAGGCTCACCGGTTTTAGCGAATCTGCTCTAGAGACGCTGACTTTGACACGAGCTCACACAGGCTAAAACTTATGCTCGAGCAACAAAAATACCCCCCACATGTAATTAATGACGCTGTTCAAAAAGCGAGAAAACTAAAGCGTGAAGACTTACTTATGAAGCGACCACCACGAGAAAACCCACAACGAACAAACCTCTGCTTGACTTACAACACAAACTTCCCCAATGTAAACAAAATCCTTAAACGACATTACAACATTCTGGAACAAAGTGAACGTCTGAAACGCGCACTCCCATCCGCTCCATGCGTCGTTTACCGACGACCACGTAACCTCAAAGACACCCTTGTCCACTCCCAAATGAACACATCACCCCCCAATAATTCATGCCACCCTTGCTTAAAGCCACGATGTCTTGTATGTAAGGCGATGCGAGAAACAGACAAAGCAACCAGCACGCAATCCAAGTTTTCGATTAACATACGAGGAAACCTAACATGCGATTCCTCTAATGTGGTGTACCTACTCGAATGCAACGTGTGTGGTATGCAGTACATCCGACAAACAGAAACACCATTTAGGATTCGCTTCAATAATCACAGAGCCCATGCGAAATCAGCCCCAAGTCTACCTCTATCAAAACATCTCAATCTTCCCGACCATGCATTCGACAAACTATCAGTAACGCTCTTAGAGACGGGATTTAAATCAAATCGAGAACGTGAACAACGAGAGTCATACCTTATCCACCGATTTAACACCCTCGATAGAGGAATAAATGAGAATCCTGGCACACTTGCAGCAATTAAAGCATTAGAAAACAATAACGGCAACAATGAAAATAGTAACTGAGTTCACGGCACTGCAGCTGCGAAGGGCACTGGACAACCCAAAACAATTCCAAGTGTAACTACTCTTCCTAAGTGCAACTGTCGTCTGTTTTCTGTTTTATTTTACTACCCAATCAATCGTGCCATGCACGACATGCCCAACAGCAACCATGTGCACAGCCGGGAGGCCCCCACGACACGCGTAATTTAGAAGCGGGCCAGGAATTCGCATTGCACGCGCTTGCACAGCCTACCGCAATACGGGGCACCGCTATTTTTACGACGAAATGTTGACAGGGCGCGAAGTAGTTAAAGGCTTAGAACTTCCTAAAATGCCCGCTGACCAGCCTCTGCCACAATACGCGGCGCCCGTCCTTCTACGACGAATTGTTTACGGGACCCCGAGTAGTTAAAGGCTTAGGACTTCCTGAAAAGCTCTTTTTTGCCCCACACCGAACCGCCAGTGCCAGGAGGGGCCGTCTGATCGGGAGGAATGCGCTAGTGAACGGAAACATACACAGACCGCTGACATCAGAAAGGTGAAGGGGAGAGGGGGGAGAGAGATGAGGGGGGAAGTGGAAGGAAAAGTGGAAGGGGGGCACCCGAGGGGCGTCCACCGTATATTATTTTTCTCTTTTTTCTTTTTCTCTTTTTTTTCTTTTCTATTCTTCTCTTTTTTTCTTTCCTTTTTTTCCCTCTTTCCTTGCCCTCTGATTTGAGATTGTATAAAGCTGAGCACCGACAAACTGTATCTTTATTCCTGATGAGGGCCAGACTCTAGGCCGAAACGTTGAAATAAACCACGTTGTGACCACTCACGGAGGATCTACTAGACTATATATATATATATATATATATATATATATATATATATATATATATATATATATATATATATATATATATATATATATATATATATATATATATATATATATATATATATATATATATATCATGGTGAACTGTACATCCCGATTGATTGAGTTGATGTGTTCTGGAAAACTCTCGACATTATTGACACAACAGACGTCATCCACATATTTGAAAAACATTTTCGCTGGTCCGCTGAATGTGTTCATGTTCACAACGTAGGCGCAAAGCCGCAGGAACCAGGGAATTTTTTTTAATCTTGTTACTCTGAAAAAGGTCTAGAATCACTGGTGACAAAAAAAAAAAAAAACTTCTGCCCTGATCAGTGGCACTTGTCGAAGGAAGTCATCAAACTCCCCTTATATTGAACACAATCCAACCACATTGTTCGACTCATTTTTGTTTGCTTTCTTTCTTGGAGGTCATCAGGTGCAGGACGTGCGTCAGAACAAACCTGTGCACATATTTCGTGACTGTGTCAGTTCGCTTTCGTCATCGGACGGGTGAAAAATCAACGTCAAGGTTGTACAGGATGTCCTTTGTACTGTCACTTCATTTTTTTTCTGTTTTCCCAGTCAACTGTTCATTGACTCAGAAGTAACACCGAAACGGGACCTGTGGCTGCATGATTGGCTTCCATACTTCTACGCAAGAACGATTATTTTAACTGTGACAACACGTCACAGGAACACGCCGACTGTCGCATATGAAAAAAACAATCAAAATACCGACTGGTGGAGGCGAGACGCTTGTGCATATTCACGCGTATGTACACCGCACCCCTTACCGACGTCCGCTCTGAACGAATAGCGAAGAATGAAAAACTTGTTTAAAGTGAAAAACATATGATACCAAAGAAGAGTTTTATTACAGCAAACAAGCATGAAGTGTAGTTCATAAAATTGCTTAATTATCATTAGCTGAAGCTATAGTCAGTGTCTCTCATGTTATTCAATATCATTTATAAGGGGAGTTAATCAGCTGAAAAACAATTTACTCGTTCCTGAAGAGTCATTCTCTTCGATGGTATGTCATGTTTGCTTGCTTATTTTGAAAGCGTAAACAGGCAGATTCCCGGAAATTTCTATGTCGGTATTGGCATTGGCGTCGTTGATTGTGAGCGAAAAACCGGCACTGTCCACCTGTGAGCGACAAATCGAGACAGCCGCCAAACAAAAAAATCACAGCATATCCACGGACTGAATGATGATGAGTGGGGCAAAGCATCCATCCGTCCGTCCGTCCGTCCAACCGTGGGTCAATTTGTCTGTCCATGCGTCTGTCTGTCTGTATGTCCGTCCGTCTACTGAACTCTCCTAGTATAACCATCTCGCATTTTTTCATCATTATTGATTATATACAAGTGCCGCCATCTGGCGAACATTCCAGAACTTAACTTCCCTGTGGCACTTACCCGAGAGAGGTGGTTACTACAGAGGACGATCGGGTGGCGCCTCAAGGAGATTCGCCCCTAATAACTCGGAGGACGCTTCAGCTGCGCCTTCGGGAGTAGAAGGCGATAGCATAATCGGGCGCCGTGCGCATCGCCTTGTCAATTTCAAGCCCACTTCCATTCTCGGTGAGTGCCTGAACCATGCCGCAAGTAGAGTGTACTATAAGTGTTGAGCGGCGTGATCGCGCCTCACCGCCTGATCCCTTCCGCGTTGCCCGAAGCGGCGGCGCTGCAGTCGAATAGTACTGAAAGAGCCGCACGCCGCGTGCAGGAACTGCTATGCGCTTGGGCTCCTCCAGTGCGTTTTCTTGATGCAGATTTCTTCGTACCTGCCCATAATTCATGTCTAGCACATGATGCCATAGCCTTTGAAGTAAGACACGCCAATCTACTGAATTTTAGCTCTATAAAAGACCTTGTGAGAGATCGAAAATAGTTCAAAAAGGGTGTGTCTTATACTGATTTCTTCTCTCTTAACTCTTTCTTCGTTTGTTAGGCGTCTACAATATTCAGAATTACTGAGCTGATTTATTTGAAGTTAGCTGTGCTCAGAAAGCTGTGAGATTAAAAAACAAATACTGTGTCAAACGCAGCAGAACCAGAAAGCCACAAATAAGGAGGAGAGAGGAAAGGAATCTGAACCCCCTACACCGCGAAACGTTTTCGTAATTTAACTTTTCAGGGTATACTAAACTATTCACACGCATTCACAGCGACCACCAAGTGCCAATGTTAAGCGTTCTGCTGCACCCCCCACCCCCTTACAAAAAAATATCTGCCATGGGTAGCCCTCTGCCAATAGCTTACAGTTGGCGAAGCTGAATATAGCATGTCTCTACAAATGTGCACTATAGATTTCACCTTTTAACTAGTTCAAGTCTAACGTAGTCGGACTAGAAATGCACCGCTTTCAAATAGTAGCTGTGCTAAAGGGCATTGCATAAATATATATATATATATATATATATATATATATATATATATATATATATATATATATAATAAGGAAAAGAAGTGTATAGCTAAGGGCTCGTTTTTTCCGTGTTTTAACACAATATTAACGAGATCTGACAGTAATGTCAAGGAATGTACAGTGTACAGGTGAAGTTGTTAGAACCAATGAAATGTAAGTAGGAAGAAAGAAAAGTAGATGAAAAAATAACCAGCCGTGAGCGTATATATATATATATATATATATATATATATATATATATATATATATATATATATATATATATATATATATATATGTATGTATGTATGTATGTATGTATGTGTGTGTGTGTGTGTGTGTGTGTGTGTGTGTGTGTGTGTGTGTGTGTGTGTGTGTGTGTGTGTGTGTGTGTGTGTGGGTGTGTGTGTGTGTACATATACAAGGAAGGTAAATTTCTCAAAACAATATGCACCACTGCCTGCATATGCACTTCTGACACTTATAATAGAAATACGCTTATAATGCAAAACATCGTCATAAATTTGCTCGCTTGCAATGGTATTACGCCAGTAGAATATTTGGAAAGCAGCACAATTTAAGCGGTCCATACAAAATGAGAACTGGTTTTAATGAATTTACGCAGACTAACATGTGCGCTATATATACAATTGGCACTTTTTAATACGTTTGTGTGTGTTTTAATAAGTTTAATAAGTCGTAAGCCTATCGGAAAGCAATAATTATCTTTCGCTAAATTGGCATGATAAAACAATGTCGTCACTGAATAATGTTGTCACTACGTTACTTATACTCGAGTTTCTCGTGAAACAATCGAGCGCATGTAGGCTCATATGAGAAACACTGTCCTCTGGATATCGCAGAGACTGCCGACAAAACGAGTGTATGATTTAATCACGGTTTTATGCTTCTCCTCTCTTTGTAGTTCGCCAGTAGCCACTTATGATGTAACGCAGCTTAAAGCGCTGATTGAGTAAGACGCTAGGCGGATCCATGCAAATTCCGATTGGCATTTTTTTTTCTGGGTCAGCAGGCTCTTAAAACAGTGAATGTATCGACGCAATTTCGGCGTGCCTGCATATTCACTCGTGCACCATGGCGTGTAGCATGTGCGTCCACTGATAAAGGCTCAGAAACGCATTAAACGCACTAAAAACGAGCAATTGCACGCTTTTGCGGGCTCGGGTGCGTGCGCTTTCAAAGCAGACACTACTGAGATCTTCAGTACCATGGGACTACAGCGCCGCCGCTACTGTCACGCGCCGGAGAATCAGAGAGATGCGGCACGGCCGCCCCGTTCACTCCCCTGCCCCCTTCTAGTACACTGTACCGTAAGGACTGTGTGCGTTTCAAATCATCATCATCATCAGCAGCAGCAGCAGCAGCAGCAGCAGCAGCAGCCTGACTACGTGTACTGCAGGACAAAGGCCTCTCCCATGTTCCGCCACTAAACTCGGTCCTGTGCTTGCTGCTGCCAGTTTATACCCGCAAACTTCTTAATCTCATCTGCCCACCAAACTATCCGTCTCCCTCTAACCCACTGGTTTTCTCTAGGAATCCAGTTAGTTGCCCTTAATGACCACTGGTTATCCTGTCTACGTGCTACATGCCTGGCCCATGTCCATTTTCTCTTCATGATTTCAACCTTGATATCCTTAACCCCGGTTTGCTCCTTAATCCATTGTGCTCTCTTCTTGTGCCCTAAGGTTACACCTTAGGACACAAGACACCTACGCTGCTGCTCAGTTTCTTCATGTTTTTGCATGTGATCTTGATTAAGTGTGTCTGAGCGCTTTGTCACGGGTGGGCCTTTAGAACAGCCAGTCTTTGCGCAATGCAAATTTTTCGACTCCTGGAGATATTTAGTCCTTGCAATATTGCATACTTTAAGGAGTCTCCTCCTTCTACATGACATTCATATATGTTTTCAAAGCACTTTCAAGTAATCAAATCGCTCTATGGTAGAACACCTTCTTGCCATGCATGCAGCCTTGGTTCGATTCTTAGTCAAATCTAAGTTTTTTTGTTTATATGCGTCTTTATTTAGCAGTCATGACCAAGATGACGATTTTTTTCCGCGAAACGAGCTCCTTAAGCAATATCGTTAATAAAACTCTTTGGTTCGAGTTAGAATTTAACCAAGGCCACCTGCTTCAGAAGCAGGTGTTCTCTCCCCCAGAGTGAGGCTAGTGCTTTAAACTGTTTAAAAGTAGGTTCTGAAAGAAAAAAAATTAACAAAAACTGCCGTGCTGTAACTGTCTCCTTCAGGCGAGGTCACCTATACAACAGGGAATGGGGAGTAAAAATGAAGGAGAGGTAAAGAATAAGAGAAGGGATCTTTCGGTCCCCACATGGAAAGCCGCCAAGCAGGCCGAATGGAAGTGCGTGAGCGCACGAAGCACTCGCCAAGGTGCGTAGCGCAGGCACGAGAGAGTTCGTGGAACTGACGGGTTGGAGTCCTCTTGGCCTTGAAGCGCCTTCAACTGCTTCAGTGTAGGAATATCGTGTATTTATAGAAGCCTCCTCAACGTGTAGGTTGAATCACGCCAGGGGTCAGACCGTCTGAACCACACAACTATAGGGGGTGGTTTAAAGGCCCGCCTATTACAAAGCACTCTGGTATACTCAATTATAATCATCGGCAACAATATCAACAAAGTGTGAAGCCAGTGAACGTGTGTGTATTGACTTACACACACGCAGTGGGTGGTCTTTCGGTAATTCTCGAAACGAAGAATTAGGGTGTAGTAGGCAGTTGCCGACCTTGCTTGCATTCTTGGATATTTTGAAACGGCCAACATTGCATGCGCAGAAACAAAGCCAAGGCAGCGATTAAGAAGGCGAGGCTAACGGGACCAGATTTCACTGTGGCGTTCCACTCTTCAAGCGTCTTCCTGATTTGCTTGTTCTTTTGTTTGTTTCCATCACGGACAGAAAGGCTCATCGCCGTTTTTTGTGTTACGTCCGTGTTTTATTTGCACTGCACTGTGTCATAATTGCGCTCTCGGCTCTGTCATGTCATCTGGGACATTTGCCGTCAAATGTTGTTTCATTACAGGCTATGCCATGCCAGGCCGATTTTTTATTAACTATGAATGTACACGACAATAGAATGTTATTGATGTTTCTACTCTTGTGCGATAGCTACTTGTGCAAGTTGGTTACAATCTATGTTAAATCTTCAATGGACGCTAAAGACAAGGGCACAATTCAGCAAACAAACGAGCCCGGAGGGTGCTCGTTTGTTCAAGGTAAAAAAGCTATATTGAAACTGCACATGCTTTGAAATAGCGATTTTGGGCGATTTTTTATAATAATCTGTTTGCTTCTGGGCAGTTTGTAGGCATTAACTAGGTGACGCAGCTTGCTTCCATGTAGGTCGCTTCTACTTCGTCTCAAGGCTTTAGCTAGGTGACGTTTGGCTGTTTTGTATATATACATACATATATTAGAGAGATCTAACAGACAATGATGCCAAGGAATGTATAGGGCAAAATATTAGAACCAATGTAATGTAAATACGAAGAAAGAAAAGTGGGTGAAAAAATAACTTGCCGGGAGCAGGAATCGAACTTACGACCTTCGAATAATGCATTCGATGCTCTAACCACTGAGCTATCACGGCGACCATCGCCCAGGCCATTCTATTGGGATTATATGTGAACTTAAACGTGGGAGTGTCAATCAGCGTCATCTGTAGTCATAGCGGCGAGTGTAGAACACCCTTTTATGAGCCTGTGTGGCGTCCCGTAGCACGTGAACTTATTACGAGCAGGCAGCTCACCAATAGTCCCTAGTATACAGCTACAACCTAACTGCACCAAGTCTGCCAGTACGAGACCCTCGTTAATGAATAAGGGAAAGAAGTGTATACCTAAGGGTTCGTTTTTTCGTGTTTGAAAGTTTGAAAGTTTGAAAGTTTATTGAAATTGATTGGTTACAAATGGTGGTTACAATGGGGTTTACTACTGATACAGAGGGAGGTCCCAAAGTCAAGAGACTGTACAGGGGACCTCCCATAAGAGCTGAGTAAACAAAAGTACTTTAACGCAACAAAGATGTGTACACAAAGTAAACACTCAAAAAGAAGCAATTAACACTGAAACATCGTTGGATTATTTAAAAATTACAAAAGAAAGCAGAGATGATGAAATGATGAAATGACTATGCTGAATGCAGATAATTCCGAAGGTTGATTTTGAATGCGTGGAAATTGGAGATATTTTTAACATGGCATGGTAATGAGTTCCATAGTTGTGTGGCTGAAAAGTTAGTAGTGAACTTACCATAATTAGTTCTGGATTTCGGTAATAAGAAGCTATTGCTGGATGCGAAACGTGTTGACAAAGAGTAAGGATACTGGCTTTTGATGATTATAGGGAACGGGAGCTTTCCGCTGATGGATTTGTGGATTAGTATTGCGAGGGAATATTTATGTAGTTTTCCCACCGACAGAATACCGTTAGAGGTGAGCAAAGGCAATGCTTCTGATGTGTAGGTGCTATGTGTCATGATGCGAATAGCCTGATTTTGAGTGTGTTGCAATGGAGATAAATGGACTGGATACGTGTTTCCCCATGATGATATGCAATAATTAATATACGTATGAATGAAAGCGTAATAAAGGGATATTAGTGTGTTCATATGGAAAAAATTGCGAACTTTAATTAATATCCTAATGCCATAAGCTGTCTTCTTTGTTAACGATGAAACATGCTCATCAAATTTTAGGTGCTTATCTAATGTGACTCCGAGAAACATGACACTGTCAGTAGGAAAAAGTGTGTTTGAAGCGAAAGTTAAAGATGGTGAACCTGAATAAATCCTATGCTTAGAGGAAAAGATGACGAACTGAGATTTTGTAGCATTTATCTGTAGTTTATTTTGCCGGCACCAGGTAACTATGCTGTCCGCGTCGTGGTTAAGCTTGTAGATTAATGAATCAAGGTGGTTATCTGAGCAGAAAATAGTAGTGTCGTCAGCGTAAAGAATACAGTCAGATGATTTTAGGCATTGTGAAAGATCATTGATGTATATTAAAAATAAGAGAGGTCCTAATATTGATCCCTGCGGTACCCCAATGTTACTTGTTTTAGGGTGTGAGTAAGTGTTAGATATAGACACAATATATTCTCTATCTTTTAAGTAGTTACGTATATTAATGAGATCTAATACGAATATTAATGAGATCTAACAGACAATATTGCCAAGGAATGTATAGGGGAAATATTAGAACAAATGTAATGTAGATAGGAAGAAAGAAAAGGGGAGAAAATTCACTTACGAGGAAGAATGGCGACTTGGGCTAGTTGGTTTGAATTCATGATAATAAGGGTTGCAGCGCGAGCACGAATGTGCTAGAAGAAACAGACGAAAGTCGAGGTACGGAAGGCAAAGAGGACAACACGAGCGCTGACTACCAACTGAATTTTATTATCCGCAGCACACATGATAATATATACAACAGGCAACCTTTGAACAGCACACGTGAGCAACGTGACATATTCTGGGGAATGTTCTGATAAAAAGAAGGGACAAAAAAATGACTAACCCTTATCTAAAAGCGCAAACACTTTGTCATGCAAGGCCACGGAAGGTTGGCTCACGCATCTGTCACCATTTTTTCTAATAAAATACGCTTCAGCTATTTCCCGAGTTAACTTGTCCATGTGGCGTGCCAGCACACTCACGCCCGGAAATCGAGGCTGGCACCCGCAGCTTTTGCAGTGCAAAACAAGGTTTGAACTGATTCCTTTGCATATATCATTCATATGTTCTCCTAACCTTTTATTAACGCACCGCCCAGTTTGGCCAGTATAACAACGACCGCACGTTAAACGAATCATGTAAACAACACCAACTGCACAATCTACAAATTTATTTATGTGTTTTACGGCGCATGTCCAACTTTTTTTGGTGATTCCACTAAATCGCTCATCCGTCATTCTGCAAATCTGGCTTACTTTGCACGGAGCTGATAAAACTACATCCACACCATATCTCGAGCCCACCTTCTTCAAACCATGAGATATATTGTGGAAATATGGGATGACTGCAACTCTTTTTCGCTCCTTATTTCCTCCTGCATTATCTTGTTTTTGTTTGATTTTTTGCAACAAGGCTTCGCACACTGAAGAAATTACAGATTTGGGAAATCCTGCTGACAGATGTCTGGTAATTTGCATTGTTACACTATCAGTCATCTTGTGTAGGCATGGCTTGGATAAGCCAGCACTTACAGCCGACGAAACAATAGCTCTCTTGACCAGTTATGTGTGGCAGGAGGCATAGTTTAACAAGGGTTCAACACTTCGCGGTTGGTATTCCCAGCATACGTGATTTGGAAACACTGTAATATTAATATCTAAGTACCTCAGTGATCCCTGTTGGGGAACTTCGCAAGTGAAGTCTAGCCCACCTCCATGTGTTTTAAAAGCACTCAATACAAGTTCAGCCAGGTTTTTTCCTGTTAGTTACGGAAGGCAGCAGAAAAATTAAATAGTCGTCCACATATCTGAAAGCGGTTTGCACCAAATAGACAAGTTTATCACTGAGGATGGTGTCAATCTTGGCAAGAAAAATGTCACTCAGAACCGGGGCGACCCTTGACCCAATGCAAACTCCCTTACTTTGTCTATAAAGAGACCCTCCCCACGACACAAAAGTGGAGTTCAAGTAGAAAAGCAAAAGTTTCATGAAAGAATTAACACTGACACCACAATCATTAATGAACAAATCTTCATGATTATCCTTGGTTATACAATCTCTCACATAATTTAACAATGTGCTCTGAGGAATGGAGTAATACAAATCTACAACATCGATACTTAAAACAGGGCACCCAATTGGATTATTATCCTTGAGGTATCTGACAACTTCTTGCGAATTACGGACGCGGTAGGGGTCATTCAAAACTAAACTAGATAGACGTTTCTGCAAATAACCTCCCAAAAGCTTCTGCCAGGTTCCTCTTTCAGAAACAATTGTATGCAAAGGTTGTTCCGGCTTATGGCTCTTAATAGTGAAAAAAATAGACAATTCTTGGGAAGAAGCTTTCTTTACGCTACAGGCTAAACCTAGCGAATTCACAGCCTCGAGGCGAGCTATAGCATCTTTCTTGATATTGGAACTTTTTGCTGTAACTTGTATAAAGAGTTTCACAACTACCTGTGACGCTTTTTGCAAAAAGACATCATTGTGTAGAATAACAAAAACACCTTCCTTCTCCGCTTGAAGAACACGCAAATTATTCGCGGACAAGAAACTAGAAAGTGGTTTTAAGAAACTAGAAACTAGAAAGTGATTTTTAGAAAGTGGTTTTGAAGGTATGGATATGGGATATGGCGTGAGTGTGCTGGCACGCCACATGGATAAGTTAACTCGGGAAATAGCTGAAGCGTATTTTATTAGAAAAAATGGTGACGGATGCGTAAGCCAACCTTCGGTGGCCTTGCATGACAAAGAGTTTGCGCTTTTAGATAAGGGTTAGCCATTTTTTGTACCTTCTTTTTATCAGAACATTCCCCAGAATATGTCACGTTGCTCACGTGTGCTGTTCAAAGGTTGCCTGTTGTATATATTATCATGTGTGCTGCGGATAATAAAATTCAGTTGGTAGTCAGCACTCGTGTTGTCCTCTTTGCCTTCCGTACCTCGACTTTCGTCTGTTTCTTCTAGTACATTCGTGCTCGCGCTGCAACCCTTATTATCACTTACGAGGGTCTCGTACAGACAGACTTGGTGCCGTAAGGTTTTATACGAGTGACTATTGGTCAGCTGTCAGCTCGTAATAAGTTCACGTGCTACGTGATGCCACACAGGCTTACAAAAGGGTGTTCTACACTCGCCGTTATGGCTACAGATGGCGCTGACTGACACTCTCACGTTTAAATCCACATACAAACCTGATAGAGTGGCTGGAGGGGGGGTGGGGGGATGGCCGCCGTGATAGCTCAGTGGTTAGAGCATCGAATGCGTTTTTCGATGGTTGAAAGTTCGATTCCTGCTCACGGCAAGTTATTTGTTCACCCACTTTTCTTTCTTCCTATTTACATTACATTGGTTTTAATATATTTCCTTATACAATCCTTGGCATTATTGTTTGTTAGATCTCAATAATATTGTTTCAAAACACAAAAGTGAGCGCTTAGGTATACACTTCTTTCCCATATATATATATATATATATATATATATATGTATATATATATAAATATATATATATATATATATATATATATATATATATATATATATATATATATATATATATATATATATATATATATATATATATAGTCAGTGAGAGTAATAACTCAATGGGTCAGTTAGTCTTCGTGAAGGTATGGGATATGGCACAACGGGAGCGTTATCAACAAGGATAAATATATTAATTTCCCAACAGTTTCGGGAGGCGTCCTCCCTTCATCAGGGGATGAGTTATACTGACATGAGCTTCCAAACTTCGTTACTGCCGCGTCCCTCTCGCCTTGAAAGATGTTTGCAAGAGTGAGAGGGAACTAAAAAAGGAAAAAAACCAAAAAAAACAAAAAGGGGGGAGAAAAAAGACGAAAAAGAAAGAAAAGAAAGAAAGTAAAAAAAAGGAAGAACCACTGTCAACACTGAGAACGAAACCAACAAAAGGTACGGGCAGTCTTAAACACGCATGGTCCCACTCATTTCTATCGATTAGGAAAGTCATTGAAAAGCGGGTGCAATACGAAAAACACGCGGAACAACTAACCAAATATCTATCTCACGAAATTGCACCTAGGGCCTCCGCCTAGCCTGCAACCCCTCAATGTCTACACTAAGTGAAGCAGAAAGGGCGAAGTGGGAAAAATATTACTAGAAGCGTCCTTGCAACTGACTCGGGTCATTGCGGACCATAGTGAGCGTAAGGCCGCCGAATACAGTAACACGGAGGCCACGCAGAAATTGGTATCTAATCTCGGAGAGCATGAGGCAAGAGAACTTGAAAGATATGAACTAAGGAAGAGAGGCGAAATTTCAGTAGTAAAAGATATAAAATTCAAGCGGGACTGCAGTAGCTCCACTGCTCTGCAACAGGAAAATAGGAACGAGGCCGTACAAGAACGCCAGGGAACACCCGTACCACAACCTAACTTTGAAGAGAAAAATGGGAACTTGAAACTACACTGCAATCCTATCAAAACATCCTTACTCTCGAATATGATGCTCACACTCCCGTGCCACGTGATAGCCAAGAGCAGCCGAAAACTATGAGAAAAATGTCCTCAATCTGTCAAACACAACACTCACACCCGCTCAGCTTCAACTTTTGTCGAGAGGCTTGACCTTTTGTCCATCATCCGGTAGATTCAATGAATTTGAACTGTACCAAGACCTCGATAACTTTGCGCGTAATCTCCGCCTCTGTGAATACTTTCATGATCGCAAGGACTGTACGGACGATAATAGAGTGATCGGTGGTGACAAATCATGGTGTCCGGGTGAGCAGAGGGACAAACACCTCGATATGTATATATCAGCAGTTCAAAAAGATATCATCAAAGCGTATGAAAAAAATCGCCCATTTCGAAACAACATATTAAGTCAGAACGAAGGGCACTCGATGAACTACGAAAAAACACTGGAATTACTATCAAACCAGCTGATAAAGGGGGCTGCATAGTAATTCTAAACACGTCGGACTACTTAAAGGAAGGGGAACGACAGCTATCAGACACAAAATTCTACTAAGAACTTTCAACGGACCCGACTCCCGAATTTGAAAGGGAGATAAAAGTAACCCTAAACAATCTCTGCCGGGACGAGAAAATTCCCGGCAAAATGTTAAAGCAATGTTACCGGCCCATTCTGTTCCCGGTCAATTCTATTTGCTCCCCAAAATACACAAGGCAGGTAATCCGGGACGTCCGATAGTATCCAGTAACAGCATATCAACAGAAAATATATCAGAATTCACCAAATCCTTAATAAAAACATCCCCCTCATATTTTCCTTATTACCTAAAAGACACAAACCACTTCATCTGCGAAACTTCAAGTCTCGACATCCCAGGCGGCCGTTTTCTGGTGACCATGGACGTCTGCTCACTGTACACCAACATAACCCAACATGACGGAATAGCGGCTATGGTTTCTGAATATGTAAAATCTGACTCATCAACTAGTGTAAGTGGCGAGCTACTGTTTACACTTCTTGAACTTGTACTAAATTAAAACCATTTTGAGTTCAATGGCAAGCATTTCCTTCAGGTCTGTGGCACTGCAATGGGCACGAAAATGGCCCCAAACTTCACGAGCACCTTTATGGCTTCACTAAAAATCCCAGTCATTGAGGGACGCACCTTGAAACCTTTCTACAACAGAAGATACTTAGACGATATTTTTATGATATGGAACCATGATGAGGCAAGTCTTTTCCGCTTCATAGAAGATTTTAACAAGTGCCACCCGTCAATAAAATTCACGCACGAAATTTTCAAAACTAGCATTAACTTTTTGGACGTAACTGTCACGGTCAAAAATGACCGCTTGTCAACAAACCTTTACAAAAAGCCTACAGACCGTCAAATTTACCTACATTACAACAGCAGCCACCCATAGCATTGCACAACGGGTATTCCATATTCTCAGGCCTACCGGTACCGAAGAATATGCACCGATATGCGGGAATTTGACAGAAACGCCGAACAACTAAAGCATTCCTTATTGAAACAAAATTATCCGGAAGACATTATTGACGATGCCATACTACGTGCTCGCAACGTGAAGGGGAATGATATAATTAGGGGTCAAACAGAGTATTTAAAACGACTTCCCAAACGAACCTTGTACAAACTTACTCCTCCTCAGCGCCACGAATCAACAACATACTTCCCCGCCATTTCAACATAATCAGGCAAAGCAAACGACTAACTTCTATTTTCGCAAAGCCACCTCACGTGGTGTACCGCCGGGATAAAAATCTGAAGGACATTCTTGTCAGAGCAAAAACAAACACCCCCAAATTTCAATCAGGGTGCCATCCCTGCGGAAAAGCTTGATGCAAGGTATGCCCACACATGGTCACAACACGTGAGTCCAAAGCGAACTTCTCGGATTTCAAATTCTGCATTACTGAAAGCCTTAATTGTGACTCCAGTAACGTATTATACATGCTGCATTGCAACATCTGCGGACAAGAATATATCGGCCAAACAGACCCGCCATTTCGGCTGCGGTTCAATAATCACCGGTACCACGCCACTTCACTGCCGAAGCTACCTTTATCTAGACATCTTCGCCTGCCGAACCACAGTTTTGAAAATATCAGCGTAACTCTTTTGCAGTCCGGTTTCTCAAACAGACGCGAGCGCGAACAGCGTGAGGCATATTTTATTTTCAAATTTCGAACATTAGTAGCCGGCATCAACGAGGACCCCGGAAAACTCAACTGCCTCCGAGAAGTAAGCCAGGAGGAAATTGGTGACAAAGATTGATATCTGGAGACCATGCTTTTTTCTGACTGACTCGTACGTGTACACTGTCCTTTCTTGTTTTTTGTTTTTCTTTTTTTCCTTTTTTTCTTCCTTTTTTTTCTTTTTTCCGCATGCACTTACAAAGTGTTTACGTTCGCCTACCGCTTGATGACCATTGAAGGGAAACGGACGAAGATTAAAGGTAAAGAGCCGACCGAACCATTAAGAGGAAACCCTTCCTTTACGCACGCCGCACGCCGACCGACCCATTACGGGGAAACCCTTTCTTTACGCACGCCGTCACGGACCCTCCCGGCACCGCGGCGACAATCTTGGGTGGCCCGACACACGTCGAGAACTGAACAGCACGTGATAAGAACCGTATGTGGACGTACACTGACAGTGTGTTTTGTTCTCAATGTTGACAGTGGTTCTTCCTCGTTTCTACATTCTTTCTTTTCTTTCTTTTTCTTTTTCGTCTTTTTTCTCTCCCCTTTTTTGTTTTTTTTTGTTTTTTTTCCTTTTTTTAGTTCCCTCTCACTCTCGCAAACATCTTTCAAGGCGAGAGGGACGCGGCAGCAACGAAGTTTGGAAGTTCATGCCAGTATAACTCATCCCCTGATGAAGCGAGGACCCCTCCCGAAACTGTTGGGAAATAAATATATTTATCCTTGTTGACAACGCTCCCGTTGAGCCATATCGTATATATATATATATATATATATATATATATATATATATATATATATATATATATATATATATATATATATATATATATATATATATATATATATATATATATATATATATATATATGGCGCTGACTGTCACTCCTACATCTAAATTCACATATAAACCCAAAAAAGTGGATGGAGGGAAGGCCGCTGTGATATCTTAGTGGTTAGAGCATCGAACGCGTTATTCAAATGTCGAAGGTTCGATTCCTGCTCACGGCTGGTTATTTTTCCATCCACTTTTCTTTCGTCTTTCTTCTTATATACATTCCATTGGTTCTAATAACTGCCCCTGTAGATTCCTTGGCATTACTGTCTGTTAGATCTCATTATTATTGTTTTAAAACACGGAAAAACGAGCCCTTAGGTATACACTTCTTTCTCTTATTTCATTGAACGAGGGTCTCGTACTGGCAGACTCTGTGTGTATAGGTTGTATAAGAGGGACAATTAATCAGCTGCCCGCTCATAATAAGTTCACGTGCTACGTGACGCCAAACATGCGAATAATAGTGTTTTCACAATCGTTGTTTGGCTTATAGATGGCGCTGACTGTCACTCCTACTTCTAAATTCACATATAAACCCAAAAAAGTGGATGGAGGGAAGGCCGCTGTGATAGCTCAGTGGTTAGAGCATCGAACGCGTTATTCGAAGGTCGTAGGTTCGATTCCTGCTCACGGCTGGTTATTTTTTCATCCACTTTTCTTTCGTCTTTCTTCTTATTTACATTCCATTGGTTTTAATAACTTCCCCTGTACATTCCTTGGCATTACTGTCTGTTAGATCTCATTAATATTGTGTTAAACACGGAAAAACGAGCCCTTAGGTATGCACTTCTTTCTCTTATTTCATTGAACGAGGGTCTCGTACTGGCAGACTCTGTGTGTATAGGTTGTATAAGAGGGACAATTAATCAGCTGCCCGCTCAGAATAAGTTCACGTGCTACGTGACGCCAAACATGCAAATAAGAGTGTTTTCACACTCGTTGTTTGGCTTATAGATGGCGCTGACTGTCACTCTTACTTCTAAATTCACATATAAACCCAAAAAAGTGGATGGAGGGAAGGCCGCTGTGATAGCTCAGTGGTTAGAGCACCGAACGCGTTATTCGAAGGTCGTAGGTTCGATTCCTGCTCACGGCTGGTTATTTTTTCATCCACTTTTCTTTCGTGTTTCTTCTTATTTACATTCCATTGGTTCTAATAACTTCCCCTGTACATTCCTTGGCATTACTGTCTGTTAGATCTCATTAATATTGTGTTAAAACACGGAAAAACGAGCCCTTAGGTATGCACTTCTTTCTCTTATTTCATTGAACGAGGGTCTCGTACTGGCAGACTCTGTGTGTATAGGTTGTATAAGAGGGACAATTAATCAGCTTCCCGCTCATAATAAGTTCACGTGCTACGTGAACTTATTAACATGCAAATAAGAGTGTTTTCACACTCGTTGTTTGGCTTATAGATGGCGCTGACTGTCACTCCTACTTCTAAATTCACATATAAACCCAAAAAAGTGGATGGAGGGAAGGCCGCTGTGATAGCTCAGTGGATTCCACTTCCGGACGCCGAAGCGAACGGACGTGTGATGGAAAGCTCCAGTGGAGGGGTATCAGCGGCCCGTTTGAGCCGTGGAAACAGGTCTTTTGATGACGATAAGGATTATGAAGTTGTGTTGCCAACCCTTCCTACAGGACGAATTGTTTTAAATACGGTTTTTCTGCACGCTGACGTACGAGCCCGACCTTATCGAGTGGTAGATTTCCGTGATACCTTGGCCAGCCTGCGACTGCTCCCCGAAGTGGTTGCTTTGGGGGCATATAGGATGAGCCACGTGTGGGCGGTAACGTTCAAGAACATGGACGCTGTCAAGACGATTCTATCGCAAGGCGATATCAAAGTAAAAAATTGTCGCTGTCTTGTCATTGATCCGGCAAACCAGGATGTGCATTTGAATGTGCACTGGCTGCTGCACAATGTTCTCGATGAGGATGTGCGACGCGCTTTCGAGTCGTACGGCCAAGTGGTGGACGTCAACAGAGAGCGGTGGCGTGTAAACGGCATCAGTGAAAAAGGCTCCACTACCCGTATTGTGACACTTCGGTTGAAAGTGGGCGTCAAAATTGAAGACCTGCCTCACCAAGTGAACGTAAGCGGTGAGCAAGCTTTGGTGGTTGTTCCAGGCAGAGCGCCAGTGTGCTTACGCTGTAGAACAAAGGGGCACATACGGCGAGATTGCCGTGTGCCACGCTGTGGTGCCTGCCGAAGATTTGGCCACGAGGATAACGACTGCACGTTGTCTTATGCCAGCGTCACCGGACCTCCGAGTGGCAACGACCACGCCGAGCTGTTAATGGACGAGCATGAAGCTGAAGTGGCAGCGAGCGCGACTGCGAGGAAGGAAGAGGTGACCCCAGAATTGGTGAAACTGAGCAGGCCTAGTAGGATGGACAATGAAAAGGTCGAGAACAAGGCATCCGAACCAGAGCCAGAAAAACCGATAACGACAGACAAGCCAGAACAGCACCTGCCGACTGTGAAGGCTCCCAGCGACGCAGACACACTGCAAGACGACATGGAAATCGGCGACAACGCAGGCAGTGTACTAACTGGAAAGCGACCAAGAGACATTGTTGGGGAAGACTTCACTATCTCCGGAGACGTTGGTCGAGAAGAACCACCAGCAAAAACCATAGGAATGAGGCGACCAACGTTGAAGCCACGGCCGAACTTGCAGACTAATCCACGGGCGGAGGCCAGACAGCCTTCGCAAAAGCTTCCTGGGACTTGAGTTTTTTGTGCCTTTTTTCCGGATGGAAAGTAACCCGTAAGTCAGCGGAGTTTACACACACCATGCCTCTGTAAAACCTGGACCGATTGCCACAAAATTTTCAGTAAAACTAAAGCCGTTTTTTAGAAACGTTCACCTAAAGTAAACACTGTGTTTTGTACTCCCCCCTAAACAAAAATCATGGCTTTCAATATAGAATCAGCCTTACGCGTCGCAACTTTTCACGTTAGAGGTTTACGCTCGAAGAGGCGACATTATCAGTTACGTCGTTTGTTTCTTGAAAATGACGTTGATATCGCCACTGTGCAGGAAACAAAAATTGAATCTGAAGAGCAGATGGACACCATATTTTTGAACTTCCGCTCCAGATACAATATATGTGTGAGTCATTCTGTAGGTACTTCAGGCGGATGTCTTCTCTTTATAAGAAACACAATTGGCATTGTCGAAAAAAGTGTACACAGTGATAATGAAGGGTGATTAATTGCATGTGATTTTCTTCTTTCCGGCATTAGTTGGCGCGTTGTGTGCGTATATGCGCCAAATAGACAACAAGAAAGGAAAATATTCTTTGAAAGTCTTGATACGCATCTATCATGCGAGAAGGCAGTTATACTTCTAGGCGATTTCAACTGTGTGTGTAGTGCCGAAGACAGGGCATGTAAAAACTTTGTACGTGACTCTAGTGCCTTGGTATTGGATTCAATGACGCGTGAGCGGAACTTGGATGACGTGGGATATGTACTGGCGCAGGGCACTCACTATACGCATTACCAGCTCAACAGTCAAGCTAGACTTGACAGAGCATACGTGTCTACGTCCCTGCTTCCTATGTGTCAGGGCTACGCAGTGAAGAATGTTTTATTTAGTGACCATAGTCTAGTAATGTTCACCATTAATAAAAAAGAAAAGCCCGAATTCAATTGGGGACTCTGGAAGTTAAATGAAAAGCTTCTCGAGGATAAGAAGTTTGTAGAAAATGCTGAAAAGGAATTAAAAGGAGTGGCGAAAGGTAACGCAAGTAGTTCAATTTACACATGGGAGTGCTTCAAGGAAAAAGTAAAAATAGAAGCAATTGGAAGATCAGTTTCACCCGCAGGTCGCGGGTTTGATTCCCGGCTGCGGCGGCTGCATTTCCGATGGAGGCGGAAATGTTGTAGGCCCGTGTACTCAGATTTGGGTGCACGTTAAAGAACCCCAGATGGTCAAAATTTCCGGAGCCCTCCACTACGGCGTCTCTCATAATCAAATGGTAGTTTTGGGACGTTAAACCCCACAAATCAATCAATCAAGATCAGTTTCAATAAAACGCACTAACCTGAAAAAAGAAAGACAACTGCAATGTGAGCTTGTTTTTTTGTTATGTCAAGAATGCGCACAACCAGGAGAGCGCAGTAAAGAAATAAGAAGAGTGAAACAAGAATTAGAAGCCGTAGATACGGAAAGGTACAGAGGAGTGGTGGTACGCGCACGCGCAGAAAGATTATGGTTTGGCGAAGTTCCCACAAAACGTGCCGTCACAGATGAAAAGAGCTACGCGACAAGAAACGAGATAAGGGCGATAGAACACAAAAATTAAGTCACCACAGATAAAACCGAGATTGAGCACGCGTTTGTGGAATATTTCCAAAAGCTGTTGGAAGGCGTCAGAGCGGACACGAGTACGTATAGTCGGCGTTTCTTGTCATTTATGCCAAAGCTTGAGGATGACGTAAAAGCGAGATTAGAAGCACCCATCTCGGTCAGAGAAATCGAAATCACCATTGAAAAAATGAAAAACGGTAAAACACCCGGTCCAGATGGACTAGGTGAAGCATTCTATAAGAAATTTAAAAATCTTGTGGCAGAAGCTTTGTGGAATGTGTTAGATGAGGCATACGAGAGGAAAGAGTTACCAATATCTTTTTGGAGAACACACATCGTGTTAAGCCCAAAAACTGAAGATCCCAGGAAACAGCTGTCCGTCACATCCTACAGACCCATAACCCTAGTGAATGTTGACTACAAAATATTCATAAGTGTTTTGGCCAGGCGAATTCAAACAGTGATTACAAAAATAGTCGGACAACATCAGACTTGTGGCATAAAAGGCAGAACAATTATGACGAACATTCATATAGCCCGAACTATGTTAGAATGCTGCGATGAGTTTGACGGTAAAGTAGCTATGCTACAAATCGATCTCGAGAAGGCATTTGACCGCGTGAACCATGACATACTTTTCAGCATTCTTGACTATGTCAATATAGGGTCTGTGGTGTCGGAGGGGGTCCGAATGGCGTACACGGGATGCACTACGAGAATTGTAATAAACAAGCAGCTTAGTGATAATATACAAGTCTTATCGAGTGTAAAACAAGGATGTCCTGCATCGGCACTGCTTTTTACTATCTATTTAGAACCTCTATGTCAGAAAGTGATACAGAATGATCAGGTGCGGGGGTTTCATTTGATGTCTGCAGAGGTCAAAATACTTAGTTACGCCGACGATATTGCTGTGTTCTGCGAAGATCGGGAGAGTATTAGAGAAGCACTAAACGATGTGAAATTCTCTGTGATTGCACTGATAGTAGAGTCAACTGGAGTAAATGTCTTGGAATATGGCACGGAAATTGGCAGAACACACCATCAATATTTGAAAGCATTACATGGAAGGTTATACCTGACAAGTACTTAGGGGTACCTCTCCAACACTACAGAGACACAACAGAATATTGGAAACAAGAGACAGAGAAACTAAGAGACAAGACAAAAACGTGGGGTGGGCGCGATTTCTCAATGTTTACGAGGTCAACAGTGAGCAACATATTTCTTATTTCACGAGTATGGTATGTTTTACAAGTGCTATTCATGTCACGTGTTGCTGTACAAAAGCTACACAGAGTGATCGCAGTGTTTATCTGGGCGTCCACGTGGGAAAGGACAAGCCTAACAAATCTGTTCCGTTCTGTGGAAAGTGGGGGGCCTGGTCTTGTACACTTGTTCCTGAGACAGATAGTATCTAGGTTTGTTTTTTTACGAGATCAAGATGATCGTTTTTTGAGAACGTTGATACATGTGCGGCTGTCCCATATTTTGCCTGATTTTATTGTAACCACTGTCAATGGGGTGACAAAAAGACCTAAGGGGTACATGAAAGAAGTGATTGCTGCTTTGGAAATATTGAGAGTGCGATTTTCGATGGAGTATCTCTCTGGGGTTTCGCGAAAGAGACTGTAGAAGGACCTTGTAGAAACCATGTTGCCAGAGCCTCTGTATAGAACATTGTACCCTAATGGGCCCGGGGATGACGTCTTGAAAAGAGTGAAGAAGATGCCAATTAGACCATCAATGAAGACATTCTTTTTCAAACTTCACAGCGGCACACTCCCTACCAATCCATGGCTCCGAGAAAAAGGAATATTCGTCCCGTCAGTTGATTGCATTATCTGCAGAAAATTTGAGACAGTTGACCACATCTTTCTAGACTATACTGATGCAGTCTTTCTCTGGGACATCCTTCAAAGGACCCTGAAGAAAGACCTGCCAGTTACACAGTATGACATCCGTTTTTTGCCAGTCATAAATGTAGGTGGTGTGCCCTACGATATGTTCATGGTATTGGTTCTTCACAGTGTGTGGCGAACACGGATGGCAGTGCGAAACGTAGACGTGAATCCCCGGCCCGCTCGAGAGTACTTCGTAGAAAGTATACAGTATTTGATGACTGCATACGAGGCACAAGATAAGCCAGAGTGGTTGCCATGTTTAGATAAGTTGGTGGGCATAAAGCGTCTGCCTTTTTAACCCCCATGTGCTGGAAGATGTGACAGCACTTTTACACGTGACACTGCACTGTATTCTTATATTGATTTGTACTGTTTGCGAAGCAGGCAATAAAGAAAAAAAAGCTGTGATAGCTCAGTGGTTAGAGCATCGAATGCGTTATTCGAAGGTCGTAGGTTCGATTCCTGCTCACGGCTGGTTATTTTTTCATGCACTTTTCTTTCTTCTTTCTTCTTATTTACATTCCATTGGTTCTAATAACTTCCCCTGTACATTCCTTGGCATTACTGTTTGTTAGATCTCATTAATATTGTGTTAAAACACGGAAAAACGAGCCCTTAGGTATTCACTTCTTTCTCTTATTATATATATATATATATATATATATATATATATATATATATATATATATATATATATATATATATATATATATATATACGTGTGTGTGTGTGAATTTTTTAATTGAAATACAAGTGATAGATTGCATGTGTTGATAACAAATACAGAAGGAGGTCTCAAAGTCTCAAGACTGTGAGGGAGACCTCCTAAAAAATCATTCATCAGAGTTACAACGCAATAGTAAACAATGATAGGGATACAAGAATGAGAATATATAAATGTACAGATAAGTACGAAATAGAAAATAGAAGATATACGAAATGTGTATATAAGTACAAAAAATCTAATAAGAAATGCAATGGCAATCACTCAGTATAATATCAAGCACTATCATGGTGAGGAAAATAAATTGAGATACATAAAGTACAGATAAGCACGAGGGCTACAAAAAATGCAGATGAGCAAAAAAAGAACAAGAAATATAATAACACACTCTGTATATTAGTAAGCGCTAAGTATTGTGCAAGCGCGAACGCAAGCCTTTTTTTCAACATTACAAGGGATCTACTTTTTTGTCTCCAAAGGTAAAGAATTCTACAAAAATACCGACGAAAATTTTACGGCAAATTTGTCATATGACTCCTGAGGAAACTGACTTGAGTGTAGTAAAGAAATGGGAAGTTTTCCATTCACATATTTGCAGATAAGAATGCCGAGAAAATGTTCAGCCAGCTTCTGAACTAATGCGATTCCATGTGATTAGAGTAAGGATGGTGCAGTGGACATGAAGCTACTGAACGTTATTATTCTCAGTGCTTGGTTTTGAAGACAGTGAATGGGTTATAAATGAGTGGCAAGTGTGTTTTCCCATGATTGATATATATGTGGGGTTTAACATCCCAAAACCACCGTATGATTGTGTGAGACGCCGTAGTGGAGGGCTCAGGAGATTTCGACCACCTGGCGTTCTTTAACGAGCACCTAAATCTGAGCACACGGGCCTACAACATATGCACCTCCATCGGAAATGCAGCCGCCGCAGCCGGAATTCGAACCTGCGAACTGCGGGTCAGCAGCCGAGTACCTTAGCCGCTAGACCACCGCGGTGGGGCCTTTTGAAAGCTGACACTAAAAGGGGACTTTTTCGTCTTTTTGTATATTATATCCTTATTCCTCAGGTGTTTTGATGTGTTAGATGTCAACCATGGATTATTTGAGACAAGGTACTTTTTTTTCTCTACTACTACTTTGGAAGCAGCCATGACTGCATTTGAAATAATAAAGGAAAAAAAAGTGTTGATCGGCTACTTCAGCATTTTCGCACTACTTAACTGACGACCAATCATACGGCTCAATGATGTTAATGAATGAAGCAGTATTTAGTTTATTCTTGAAGCTTCGAGTTGGAAGCTTCAAGAATAGTGGAAATGCCTATGCTTGCATGAATAGGATAATGATTTGAGACCGACACTTTGACGACTGCTGCTTCAGGTGAACTAATGAAGTTACACAAAATGTGATCTATAAGAGTGCTATTGCCATGAAGTCGAACACGAGTTTGTGCAGTTATGACGCACTCATAGCTACATCCACTGCGGCAGGAAATGTATTCCAAAACCTTTGCGTTGGTGTTATCAAGAAGATTGATGTTCATGTCTCCTAAAATGATCCACTTCCCTTCCAATGACATAATGTTCAACACCTTTCCTAAAGGTTGGCAAAACTCCATGACAGATGACGACGGTGAGCAATAGACGCAGGCAACAACTAAATTCTAACAATTTTCATAAAAAAGTGGTTCCTGGAGTTCGGTCCACACGGTTTCGCAACGAGGAATATTTAGTGTCAAGTCCAGTAGCCTATGATAGTGAAGGCCTGGGGATATAAAAATAGCTGCTCCACCATGTGCATCGTCGCTTCGATGACAGTATTCATAAGAATATGAAGGAAAGTTAAACAGGTTCCCTTCATATTTACTGAGCCACGTTTCACTAATGCAGATGATACAAAACTGGTGGCCGATGGCTGATAACAGTGTGGTAATAATATAATTTTTGCTCATACTTACAGCATTAAAGTGAACAAACGCCCTGCATGGTTTAGACAGCCGTGATCAGAGTTCAGACGGTGAAATATACGCCATCCTGCGTTTGGATAGACGCTACAATTGCCAAAGTAAAAACAAAATTGGCCCTGTATCTGCATGTTACACTGCAAATGTTGTCAAAAGACGATAGTCTTGCGTCGAGAGAAAGTAAACAAAACGTGTATTTGATGTTCTGCGCAAAAAAAATCGATGAATGGTATTCTGGATGCACTGCGTTAGAGTGCCTTGAGCGTGCAGCGGAGGCGAACAAGCGCATCAAGCCACGTCACATGTGAGACATTGGCGCTATCTGGGAGTTATATTGGAAAACGAAGTGCGTGCGCCCTGCGCGCCCGTCTCGGAGGTGATGAGGTGTAGAACGCAAAGAGACGGGTAGGTGCTACCACCGTGTCGTCTTAGCAAAGCGTTGGAAACACTTGTCTTTTCGTGCAAGCGTTGCCTGGTCAGCGCAACGTGATAAACGCTACGGACCTTTTAATTACTTATGTATGCTTTTTCTAGGAAGAGCAGAAAAACAGAATATTGACGTGTTGTTATGGTGCCTCAGATATGCGCAATACTTGCTTTTTAATTGACAATCACACAAGTATGAACGCTGAATAATGAGAAATATTGGTGGGCGCTGTGGATGGGGTCGGCCGTTTGGAGAATCGTTTGGCCACTTAGGCGTCGTTTAGAGTACCGTTAAGAGCGGACAAAGAGGCAAATGTACAGACAAACAGACAACCCTAAAATTTGTGTCGAAGGTCCCCAAGAAAGACTATTGTCTTTAATATATCTAGGAAATAATGGAGAGGTCGAGCTCTCAGTGCAGAAAGGTCCCGCTTAAACCACGGACACTCACAGACGTGACTCGGATGTCGAAACTCCAGAGACAGAAACTCGCGTTAAAACCATGGGTTTACACATTTCACAGGTCTACGGGAACGTCGTCGTTGTTGTGGGCTTCAGCGTCTTCTCGCCACCACCGTTGCCTTTTCCGTTCCCTATTCTTACCCCTGGTCACGGCCGGTTAAAAGTTGCGCGCTCGCTCTTTCCTATCACGGCCTAAGCAGCCACCACGAGTACAATGCAGCTGTTTCTGTTCGGTGATGACAGCGCGTGCCACGTGAGGATATCGTGAGCTAACTCTTGATAGCGCGTTTCGTCGCATACTCATTGCATTGTAAGTCAGCTGTTTCCGGCCGCTTTCTCGTGTAATTACTTCTTCCACCTATTGGAAGCGGTGACAATAGTAGAGTTGTTTTTTGGGGACAGTCAGGCTTTATTGACATTCATGCATTCGGCAGTGAATAGGCACTTGCAAAGCTACTAAAATTCCATTTTTTTTACACTCTAACACCTTAAATTCACAGAATTTGAAATGCTTGAGGCTCGTGGGCTTAAATTTATCATTTAGTTGCACGTTAAAAAAACACTATACAGTCGAAGTTCCCGAAGTTTTCTACTACAGTGCCATTCGTAACCATATCGTAGTTTTGGGATGATAAACCATTTAATCGTGTGGCTGTCAAATTCTCACCCGGAACTATTATATGTTCAGTCGTCATAACAATGTGTTTCCCGGCCACATCGCAGCGGCTGAACACATCGGTACTGCTGCTCGTGTATAGGGATTAGGTGTCAGGGCCGGAAGGCTACTTTCCTTTGTTGTATTCCTCACGGGTGCATCTGACTGCGAAAAAATAATGCAAGAGCGTAAGTACCCAATACGCTTGTGGCTCCCGGCACTCAATCTGTATTATCTGAATAGCCACGTGTTTTAGGACTTCATTTGACCTCGTGTTAACACTCTATATACTAGCTAGGGCATCTTGTTATTGTCCTCTCCCAGCGTCAATACACTACGCCGGAGCTGCTTTGCTGGTGCTTTCGGGAAAAGGGAGACAGCATGAATGAAGGGATTTGCAACGCGCGGTGTGTACACTAATGAATGCGCGGCAACGTGCATTTCTGAGAACGTGTCTTCAGCGCCCACCATAGTGCGATGACGTCCCCGAGGAGTATAAATGCCTTAGCTAATCTATTGGCAAATTTCGCATAGCTTACTCATGAACTCCCAGATCACTGACCGGTCGTGTCATTCGTGCAAGTAGCTTCCTGCCGTATGCACCACACTTGAAGTTACGTGTTGCAGTTGGTTTCCCAGGCGTGTTTTTTCACGTTCTGGCTCGCCTTCTTTTACGAAGTGACTTTCATGTGTATTTGGGGTTCTCGTGCAGCGTTCGCACAGCGCGGACTTGCATGGTGTACTGTTTTATGCTGTTTTGCAAGTCGCAAGTTGAAAAGACTGCCAGCGTGTAATTTAACCAATTTCCTGCGAACGGGCAAGTGTGCGTTATGTGGCAGAAAATCATTTCCCTGGAAAATCTGTTGATGAGTGATAAGTCTCTCTCCACCGTCGTATGCAGCGAGCATTTTCTTGGGAGTGACTATGTCAGTAGATGTAAAAAGAAACTTACTACCAGTGTGGTACCAATGGTATTTCAAAAATACCCGTCATACCTGGCGCTTCCCACGAAGAAACCACGCAAGTATTCAACAGCTCAAAACTTCTCCTTCAAGCAAGCCGACCAAACGATAGGCAGAGCCGGAAGCTCCCCAGAATGCCGTTTTAGAGTCGTCGGAAGGAGAATCCGAACAGAAAGTCGGTAAAAAGTCAGAAACAAACAACGAAGAGTGAGTCATTCGACACATTTGATTAATCTTTTTTGACAAAAAAAAAGACGTTTTCTGTCATTTCCCGTCATACCTTGTGCTCCCTGCGAAGAAAAACGCAAATAATCAACCGCTCGAAACTGCTCCTTCAAGCAAGCCGACCAAACGCAAGGCAGAGCTGGAAGATCCCAAGCATGCCGTTTTGGAGTCATTGGAAGGAGAATCTAAACATAAATTCAGTAAAAAGGCACAAACAAACAACGCACAGCGAGTCATTCGACACTTTTGAGTGATCTTTTTTTTTTCAAAAAAGTTTTCTTTCATTTCTACTGCCGCTCCGTGACGGATCATGTGACTGAGCCTTCTAAACGTGACGCACAATGGTGCGTGCGCGCGAAATGACATATTCATCGTTTTACTCATTTCTTCAAGCCACAGAAAAAGGCGCTTTGCTATGGCCACGTTCATGTTCTTCCGAGACCAGAATCGCAATATATGCAAGCTACTATGTTTGCATCGAATTGGTACCACCAGGAAGTGCAACAGCATGTAGGAATCTGAGCATTCCTTGCGTGCGATAGCCTCCGCAACCGCTGGCGGAAAGTTCGGGTTCCTTAATGCCAGCACCCTCAGGCTCCGCCGCTTTGGAGGGTGGAGACAACCGCGTTGGCTGCTGAGGAGTCCGTCATTACGATGCCTTCTCCGCAAGCCACCTATAGCCACGACGGTCAGCTAACGAGTGTTGTGCGGCTGCATACAGAGTTTGTTGCGTCAAAACATGTGGTACTCAAACAACATGAGAAAAATACAAAGCTTTTTCATCGGAAATGTGAAGGTCTTAGATATTGCCACGTTCAATTTCCCAAGTTTTTGTTATCGTCCCAAAACACCACACGATTCTCAGCGCAAACCGCGCCTGCAGTTTTCGAGAAGGTTCCGGGCTGTAGTAGATCATTTCGATAAGATCACGCCCACTGTGTGAACGGTACAGATTGTTCTGGAACCTACGCCACCGCCAGCGATAACAGCGATAACGCTGGAACATTCGATGGCAAGAGTATAAATGCTGACGCGCTTCGCCGCTTGTCAGTTGTTGATCGAAGGCCGACGCTCCGTTCACCGCTATCAGTCTATTTGTGGATTTTTTACGAATGTATGCGTAGTTTAGCACAAACTTCAGAATCAAAATCAGAATCAAATTTTATTGTTACTATGAAGTAAAGTCATTACAGACAGTATACAGAAGGAGGTCCCGTAGTCGGAGACTGAATTGGGACCTCCTGTGCATGATGAACATAAAAACAAATAAAACATAGCTTCGACAGGAAGGGAAAAATTCCAATAATCATAATGATATGGGTGATCAAGCACATTTCGTAATATAAAAACCATGTAAACACGAGATGTAAAAAGAAAAAAGAAAAAAACATATAAATATATACACACATGTATAGGCACATACATATATACACACATATATATACACATATATATTCACATATATACTCACACATACATACATGTGTGAGAGCATGCTTTAGGGGCTATGAGAATGAAGTGCTACGTGTTGTATTGGTTGAAAAAGAGCTTATTTAATTCTTTTACAAACGAGTGTGGATTCATTACTTTTAAGATGGATGGAAGTGAATTCCATATGGAAAGTGAGCTAAAATGAGCGGTTTGTTTGCCATAGTTAGTCCGGGCTTTCGGTAAGATGAAGTTTTTGTGGTAAGCAAATCTAGTGTTGTTGGTATTGAAAAGTGAGGAGGATGTGATGATGGAAAAGGGAAATAGCTCATTGATATGCTTGGATAAACATATGACTAGATTATACTTAACCATATCGCGCACTGTAAGGATGTTTTAGCAGTAGAATAGTTGTTTTGAATTGGTGTAATGTGAACTAGAAGTGACTATTTTAATTGCTTTGTTTTGAACAGTCTGTAACGGTGCGAGGTGAGTGTTGTAGGTGGTGCCCCAGGTAGTTATACAGTAGTTGATGTGAGAATGAATAAATGCGTAGTATAGTGACAAGAGAATGGAACGTGAAAAAAAAGGGCGAGACCGAATGAGGATGCGTATACCATAAGACAGCTTTTTCTTGACATCTAAATTATGAGAGTGGAATTTTAGGTTTCTATCTAGTTTGACGCCCAAGTAAACACAATCATTACTAGCGTGGATCGAATGATTTGGGATACTAATTGAGGGATCCGTTACTAGCGATCGCTGATGTGATGAAAAGAGAATGAATTCGGTTTTTTGAGGATTGAATTGTAATTTGTTTAGCTTACACCAGTGTAGTATATTGCGAAGATCTGTGCTCAGCTTATTTATTAAACAGTCTATGCTATTATCGGAACTAAAAATCGTCGTATCATCAGCGTAGAGCAAATATTTACAGTGTATGATAAAATTAGGTAGATCGTTGACATAGATTAAAAACAAAAGTGGGCCCAGAATGGACCCTTGTGGTACTCCTATGTTCGTTGTTGTTTGTTTGGAGTAGGTACCGGAAATACTGACCGTTTGGTTTCGATTAAGGAGATAACTGCAAATAAATAACAGAGCAGGACCACATATTCCCATTGCTTCCAGTTTTATGAAGAGTATCTGATGGTTAATAGTATCAAAGGCTTTTGTTAGGTCAACAAAAACAGATCCAGCTAAACTGCCATCGTCAATCGCCTGCTTTAGAAATTCAGTACGATATAATAAAGCGAGATCAGTAGAATATCCTGTTCGAAAACCAAACTGAAAATCAGTAAGAATGCTAAACTTTCGAAGGTAATTAGTTAGGCGCTTTTTAAATAATTTCTCGATTACTTTGCTGAGGAACGGGAGCACACATATAGGCCGGTAGTTCGTTACCAATGATCGGTCTCCTTTTTTAAATACTGGGGTAACTCTAGCACGCTTAAGTTCGCGAGGAAAAGTCCCCTTTTTAAATATTAGTTTAATGACATGTGCAAGAATGTCAGATATAGATAGAGCAATCAGCTTTATGTGTGATGGACTGATGTCGTCTAGACCAGCGCTAGTGGTTTTTAGATTCCGAATTACCGCGGTTACTTCATCGGCAGAAGTGGGGAACAAATAGAAGGACTGGGGTAAGCGAGTGATTTCGTAATCTAAAACTTGGTCCGATGGCAGATTGTTCGACAAAAAGAAATCACTGAATGTATCAGCAATGTCACGTGGATTTGAGTGCACAATGCCGTTATGAATTATTGAAGTAATGCTTCCTCGGTCGCCGTTTCTATTTAGAAAGGAATTTACTAATTTCCATTTTTTATCGGAGTTACTTCCACATTCCAATATTTTCTGTTCGAGGTATTTTCTTTTTGCTATTTTTAAGTACGCACAGAGATTGTTACAGTATTTCTTGTACCTTGCTCTTAGCTTAACATTGAATGGCTGTTTCTTGGTTTTTTTTTGTAAAGATTCTCGCGTCTGCGCATTGCTTTAAGTAATTTATCAGTTAGCCATGGGTTTTGAGGTGACGCAATGATCTTCTTGCATTTTTTCCTATGCGAATGGGAATGGAAGTAATGTAAAAGTAAAGAAAAAAATGCGAGAATGCTTCTTGAGGGTCGTTGGTTTCCCTTACAGCAAGCCAGTCTGATTTCGTAATGTTCTCGATAAGTGCTTCCTTATCCAAAACAAGTTTATGAAAGCATGCGAAACGACAAATAGGAGTTGAAATAGTTTTAAGAATAATGGGATAATGGTCGGTGATATCACTGGTAAGAATGCCTGCTTCAGGAGCGACCAGAAGGTTTGATAGCGCATGATCAATTAGTGAGCATCCGCCGTCACGAGAAAGACGTGTAGCTTGAGTAATTAGGCATTCAAAGCCATAACTGTGGGAGCAGCTAGAATATGTCGTGAAGTTAGCGGACGCGGTATCAAGCAGGTTGATATTCATGTCACCAACGATAACTACATTTTTATTTTCTGATGATATTGATTCAAGCACATTGTCTAAAGCGTTGCAAAAATCGGTAATGGAGGTAGAGGGCGAACGATAAATACAACCCAAAATAAAATTTTTGTTGTCGATGTTAAGCAACAAATGATCAAATTCTACCCATACAGCTTCACAGTTAGGTAAATTCAGTGCAAGGTCATGCCGTCGTTTGAACGCCAGGTTTGATAATACATAGATGGCTGCTCCACCATGATTGCTTGATGGTCTGTGTGCGTATTCAGATGAGTAGTTGGGGAAGCCGAAAAGATTTTTATCAGCGTCTGAAAGCCAAGTTTCGGTGATACAAATGATAGGAAAGGGCTTTGTGATTGTAGAGAGAAGATTTTGAATGTCGTCGTAATGTTTACGCATACTACGAGCATTAAAATGAATAAGCAAACATGAGCTGTTAAAAAGAAAATGATCCAACTCTGAAGTGTTTAGGTAAACTGACATGGTGAATCAGATACAGCGATGGTGAAAAAAACAACAGCGTATGCGTAAAAAAAAACAGGGATATCTAGATTATAAAAGATAGATCAGATTCCTTAGCAATGCGGTAAACCTGACTTTCGGTAGTTTTCCTTGCCTTAATTGCACAATTCTCTGTCCATAAGAATTTCCAGTTATTGGCTTTCTTTAGAGTTAAAGCCTTGCTGAATAATGATTTATTTGTTGGCGTTAGGTGATCATTTACGTACACAGGGCTGTTGATTGCAGAAGAGATACCAAGATCCCCAAGACACAACTTAGCTTTACATGCCTTAGAAATGAATTCATTCTTCTTCGAACGCGAGCAAAACCTAGCAACAACATTCTTTTTTTCCTCGACCTTCGTCGGGACACGCTGCACAATGTCAAGGTCAGAGGGCACAAGGGGGCAACCTACAGTATCGCCAACTTTTTGCAAAATCGCTACACAGTCTTCCCCTTGCGTGCAGGGAATGCCCTTGATTTCTAGATTGTTGATTCTGGAGTACTGTTCAAGTTCTTGAACCTTTTTGAGAGCAAGTTGTTTTCGTTCAGCAGTCTTTTATTATCGGCAGCGAGTACCTCCTTTTCTGAGCGCAGTGTCTCAACAATGCCATTCAGCATTTCCATGTTCTGTTTTAAATCGTCAATTTCGCTTTTGAGCTCCTTAACATCAATTCCTGAAGATTGCATTATCAACAAGATTTTACCGAAGACATCATGAGCCAGACGGTCAGTCTCATTGTTAAAGTTCGCTTCAATTGCATCAATGCGCTTCGCAAGTTCGGCACACGTCGGCATCGCTTAACAAGTTTCAGTCACACCATAAATTGCAAAAGAAAAAAAACTACAGTACTTCGGTAGCAGCAGCAATAGCGAATTGAACAGAAGGGTTACCTTAGAATACCTTAACTACTAACCTGCACGAAAGACAGAATTCACTTTAGTACGTGACCATCCCGCTGTCGCTGCTGCAATGGAGCCTTGGTGGGGACGGTAGCTTTATAAGTGGCAATTCAGAGCAGGAGCGTCACACAGTAGGGCCGCAGGAAGCTCCTTCCGGTGTCGTCAGGCTGCCCTCAACGGGTTGACAGATCGGCACAAATGATGACTTTGATCAGTCAAGGCCTATGGTAGCTCCTCCTCACGGCGGCAGAATGCCCTACACGTGCCGGTAATCGCGCTGGAAGGGCACGATACGGTATATATATATATATATATATATATATATATATATATATATATATATATATATATATATATATATATATATATATATATATATATATATATATATATGTGTGTGTGTGTGTGTGTGTATAGTGGGAGTAATAATTCAATGGGCCAGTTAGTCTTCCTAAAGGTATGGGATATGGCACAACGGGAGCGTTGTCAACAAGGATAAATATATTTATTTCCCAACAGTTTCGGGAGGGGTCCTTCCTTCATCAGGGGATGAGTTATCCTGACATGAACTTCCAAACTTCGTTGCTGCCGC
Source organism: Rhipicephalus microplus (assembly GCF_043290135.1). Lineage (NCBI taxonomy): Eukaryota > Metazoa > Arthropoda > Arachnida > Ixodida > Ixodidae > Rhipicephalus > Rhipicephalus microplus. The sequence goes on from NC_134710.1 coordinate 507,571,987, forward strand.
GTCCCTCTCGCCTTGAAAGATGTTTGCGAGAGTGAGAAGGAACTAAAGAAGGAAAAAAACAAAAAAAAACAAAAAAAGGGGGGAGAAAAAAGACGAAAAAGAAAAAGATAGAAAAGAAAGAAAGTAAAAAAGAGGAAGAACCACTGTCAACACTGAGAACGAAACCAACTGTCCATGTACGTCCACATACGGTTCTTATCACGTGCTATTCAGTTCACGACGTGTGTCGGGCCACCCAAGATTGTCGCCGCGGTGCCGGGAGGGTCCGTGACGGCGTGCGTAAAGAAAGGGTTTCTCCGTAATGGGTCGGTCGGCGTGCGGTGTGCGTAAAGGAAGGGTTTCCCGTTAATGGGTCGGTCGGCTCTTTACCTTTATTCTTCGTCCGTTTACCTTTAATGTTCGACCACTATATATATATATATATATATATATATATATATATATATATATATATATATATATATATATATATATATATATATATAGACCTGTGTATGTGCCGCTAGTTTCCTCTATGGATAATGGAGTTTGTATGCCCCATAGTGCACAAGAGGGGTGCCTAAACGAGCACTGTATGTATAAAATGATGTAAAGAGTTTTTTTAAGTTTGAAGTTAATAAACTTCTCTTTGTATCAGTCCGAGACTGCTATCTGTGCAAGACTGCTGCTGTAATATGACTTTCCGTTTACCGGGCACAGGTTCGCTCAAATAAACAGTTAAATTCCAACACGAAGTCTCCTGTCTTCGGCCACGTCACGACCCCGTGACATCTGGTGGAGGTGCTGTTTCTTCCATGTACCGGACGCCTCCGTCAAGCTGTGAACCCAACCCACGCCATGAAGACACCGACGCCAGCAACGAGCAGCGAGTTAGCCGCTGGCAACAAGGTCTGCCACCGGAGTACGGGCTTTCACTGGACAAGGCTCGGAAAACCAAGACGTTGACGTCGACCACGGCGACCATGTCAATGCCGGTTCTACCTGCACCACTCCTGCTCCGGCAACTTTCCGCGGTTCGCCACTGGAAGACGCGGAAAACTGGATCGAAAGGTTCGACCGCGTCGCCGCCTTCAATAACTGGGCAGACGAAGACAAGCTACGGCACGTGTATTTCGCCTTGGAAGATGCTGCTCGGACCTGGTTCGAGAATCAAGAGCGAAGCCTCACAACGTGGGACGCCTTTCGCGCCAAGTTCCTCACCACTTTCGCAAGTGTGGTGCGCAAGGAGAAGGCCGCAGCTCTCCTCGAAACCCGCATGCAGATGCCAAATGAAAACGTGGCGATATTCACGGAAGATATGATTAAACTCTTCCGCCACGCTGACTCCGGCATGTCCGACGAGAAGAAGGTGCGTCTACTTATGCGAGGAGTAAAGCAGGAACTCTTCACCGGGCTGATCAGAAACCCGCCTAAGACGGTCGCCGAATTCATTTCCGAAGCATCTACGATAGAGAACACGCTCGAGATGCGCACGCGGCAATATAACCGTAGCTTCTCGTCTACAAGCTACGCCGGCATTTAAGCGCTCGGAACCACTGACTTACGTGAGACGATCCGAGCGATCGTGCAAGAGGAGCTGCGAAAATTACTTCCTTCAGCGCAGCCTCACGTGGAATCCATCGCGGACGTCGTACGCCAGGAGATCCAGAAGTCGCTGGGCGTTCCTCAGCCTCAAGAGCCGCAGCTGCAAGTCATGAGCTATGCTGCTGCAGCACGCCGCCACGCCCCTCCTCCACGCCCACGCCAAAACGCCGCCCCATCGCACTTCCGTCGCCAGACACCACCGCCGCCACCACCCCAACCGATGACCTACCGTTCGCCAGCGGGCCAGCGCAGTGCGCCGAGGAAAACCGACGTTTGGCGCACCCCTGACCACCACCCACTGTGCTACCACTGCGGTGAGGCCGGGCAGACTTACCGCCGTTGCCAGTACCGACAGATGGGACTGCGTGGCTTCGCCATCGATGCACCACGTCCGAAGCCAGGGGAACGGCCACGTGACACCGCCGACTACCTGACAGAACCTCAATGGACACCCCGAAGTCCTTCCCGTTCGCCGTCGCCCAGCCGCCGCATGTCACCGCAACCCCGGCAGTACTCCGGCCAAACGCGGGGCCGGTCTCCTAGGCCGTATCCGGGAAACTAAGGGCAGCAACCGGTAGAGGTGCGGTTGCTGTGCGACGACCTACCGAAGATCCTCCGACGACGATGACGCCGCGACGGAGCTTTCTGAACACAACGCCACCCAGGCAAAGGCCTGGCGGTGAAAGCTCCCTTACCGAAGGTGGCCTCATGACGCAGCATGGAAGCAGCGGAACAAGCCGACGCAGCCGTGACCCGACGCCACGCCCTAACTGTAATGCGAGACGGCGAACTAGCGACCTCGACGTTCTTATCGATGGCCACAGCGTGACCGCTCTCGTCGATACTGGAGCCAACTATTCTGTCATCAGTGGGTCGTTCGCCGCGAAGTTAAAGAAAGTAAGGACAGCTTGGAAAGGCCCTGAAATCCGCACAGCCGGAGGTCTTCTCGTAACGCCTGCAGGAATCTGCACAGCGAGAGTCACCATTAACGGCCGTATTTATCCTACAGACTTCGTAGTCCTACAGCATTGCTCGAGAGATGTCATCCTTGGCATGGACTTCTTATGCCTCCATGGTGCTGTCATCAACCTAAAAACAAAGTCGATAACGTTATTCACAGAAGAAGCACTAACGCCGCGCACGCCGTCAGGACACCATGCCTTGAATGTGCTAGAAGAACAAGTCACCATTCCGCCGCGCTCAAGCGTCATTATTTCAGTCGGTGCTCCTAAATCACCTGACTTCGAAGGCGTCGTTGAAGGAAGTCAGCATCTGTTGGTCACCCGAAATATTTGCGTCGCAAGAGGAATTGCAGAGCTGCGGGGAGCCAAAGCAATGGTTATGCTCACGAATTTCAGTAATGAGTACAAACATGTGAACAAAGGAACAACGGTCGCATACATCGAAGAAATTGTCGAAGCCACCAGTGCTTTCGCCCTCGCTGATTCTGCGGAACCTGCTCAGAGGAACCAAGCCCTCCCATAGCTTTCGACGTCAATCCCAGACTTCCGAACGATAAGCAAGAACAGCTCAAGGCCCTGCTCCTACAATACGAAGATTGCTTTTCGTCGTCATAGAAACTTCGGCCGACCCCAATCACGAAACATCGCATCATTACCGAAGAAAATGCCAGACCACTCCGTCAGAGTCCGTACAGGGTTTCGACGCGAGAACATGAGGCCATGAAGAGACAAGTTGATGAAATGCTGTGGAATGACATTATCCCGCTTTCCAAGAGTGCATGGGCATCCCCCGTGGTGTTAGTGAAGAAAAAGGATGGAGCCCTACGTTTCTGCGTCAATTATCGCCGCCTGAACAAAATCACAAGAAAGGACGTGTATCCTCTCCCATGAATAGAGGACGCACTTGATCGGCTCCATAACGCCAAGTACATTTCGTCAATGGACCTCAAGACTGGATATTGGCAAATCGAAGTCGACGAAAGAGACCGAGAGAAGACGACGTTTATAACACCGGACGGCCTCTTAGAGTTTAAGGTGATGCCCTTCGGTCTTTGCTCGGCGCCTGCAACTTTTCAACGCGTTATGGATACAGTACTGGAAGGATTGAAGTGGCAGACTTGCCTTGTGTACTTGGACGACGTCTTCGTGTTTTCCTAGAGTTTCAACGAGCATCTTCGGCGCCTTGAAGCTGTACTTCAAACCATCAACACGTCCGGACTCACACTGAAGCCAGAAAAGTGCAGATTTGCGTATGAGGAGCTCTTGTTTCTGGGGCACGTTATCAGCAAGTCTGGAGTTCGTCCCAATCCACGGAAAACAGCCACCATCGCTGCCTTCCCACCACCCACTGACAAGAAGGCCGTGCGCCGATTTCTGGGCCTGTGCACCTATTATAGGCGGTTCGTGAAAAACTTCGCCCGCTTCGCCCATCCTCTCTCTAACCTTACCAAGGCCGACGTGGAGTTAAAGTGGGAAACGCCACAGGAACACGCTTTCCAAGAGCTTAAACATCGCCTCCAGACGCCTCCATTACTTGCCCATTTCAACGAATTCGCCGAGACAGAAATACATACTGACGCAAGCAGCGTAGGTCTTGGCGCCGTTCTTGTGCAGAGGGCTGACGGACTTGAAAGGGCTATTAGTTACGTCAGCCAATCGCTATCCAAAGCAGAAGCAAATTATTCCACAACAGAAAAGGAGTGCCTCGCCATCATCTGGGCTACGTCGAAATTTCGCCCCTACCCCTACGGCAGGCCCTTGAAAGCTGTGAGCGACCACCACGCCTTGTGTTGGCTAGCCACCTTGAAGAACCCTTCAGGTCGCCTCGCACGATGGAGCCTGAGACTTCGAGAATATGACATTACTATCATTTACAAGTCCGGCAAAAAACACTCCGACGCCGACTGTCTCTCTCGTGCGCCTGTCGACCAACCGCCACCCGACGACCCGGATGACGACTACTTCATGGGAACGATAACTACCGACGACTTCGCTGAAGGACAGCGGGCCGACCCGGAACTTAAGGCCCTAATAGAATACCTCGAAGGCAGGACCACCGAAGTCCCGAAGGTATTCAAGCGCGCACTTGCGTCGTTCTTTCTACGACACGGTCTTCTACAAAAGAAAAACTTTTCACCGCTTCGAGCTAAGTACCTCCTTGTGGTGCCTTCAGCTCTGCGACCAGAACTCCTGCAGGCCCATCACGACGATCTGACGGCAGGGCACCTCGGTGTTTCTCGCACGCTCGCGAGGATACAAGAAAGGTACTACTGGCCACGTCTTACCACCGACGTCACTCGTTATGTGAGGACATGCCGGGACTGTCAGCGACACAAGACACCGCCGAAAAGGCCAGCAGGACTTCTGCAGCCAATTGATCCACCTTGCCGACCTTTCCAGCAGATTGGTATGGACCTACTGGAGCCGTTCCTGACGTCGGCTTTCGGAAACAAGTGGATCGTGTTAGCTACTGACTACCTCACCCGCTACGCCAAGACAAAATCCCTGCCAAAAGGGAGTACATCCAAGGTAGCTAAGTTCTTCGTCGAAAATATCGTCCTACGTCACGGCGCCCCGGAGGTCCTTATCACCGACAGAGGAACGGCACTCACTGCCGACTTAACTCAAGCGATCTTGGCATACAGCCAAACAAACCACCGCCGGACGACAGCGTACCACCCACAGGCCAACGGCCTCACCGAGCGGCTTAACAAGACGATCGCCGACATGCTGTCAATGTACGTCGATGTCGAACACAAGACGTAGGACGCCATTTTTTCGTATGTGACCTTCGCATACAACACGGCGGTGCAGGAGACGACGCAGATATCTCCATACAAATTGGTCTACGGAAGGAGCCCGGCAACGACGCTCGATGCCATGTTACCCAACGTCACCGACGAAGAAAACCTCGATGTGAGCGAGTACCTTCAACGCGCCGAAGAAGCCCGACAACTTGCGCGTCTTCGTATCAAGAATCAGCAGACGACCGACAGCCATCGTTACAACCTTCGACGACGCTTCGTGGAATACCAGCCCGGTGAACGTGTTTGGGTGTTGACGCCAATACGCCGACGTGGACTAAGTGAAAAGCTTCGGCGACGGTACTTCGGACCGTACAGGGTGGTTCGACATCTCGGCCCACTTGATTACGAGGTTGTCCCCGACGGCATCACGAACTCTCAACGACGCCGATCGCGACCTGAAGTCGTCCATGTCGCGCGCCTCAAGCCGTTTCATGCGCGTTAACAAACTGAAACAGTGTTTTTTATTGTATTATTGTTGTATCGTAATTTATTCATTGTACTTTCTTGCATTATCGTTGTACCTTGATCTTTAGTTGAAGCATCGGGACGATGCTTTTTTCAAAGGGGGGCAATGCCACGTTCCATTTCCCAAGTTTTTGTTATCGTCCCAAAACACCACACGATTCTCAGCGCAAACCGCGCCTGCAGTTTTCGAGAAGGTTCCGGACTGTAGCAGATCATTTCTATGAGATAACGCCCACTGTGCGAACGGTACAGATTGTTCTGGAATCTACGCCATCGCCAGCGATAATGCTAGAACATTCGACGGCAATAGTATAAATGTCGACGCGCTTCGCCGCTTGTCAGTTGTTGATCGAAGGCCGACGCTCCGTTCACCGCTATTAGTCCGAGACTGCTATCTGTGCAAGACTGCTGCTGTAATTGGACTTTCCATTTACCGGGCACAGGTTCGCCCAAATAAATAGTTAAATCCCAACACGAAGTCTTCTGTCTTCGGTCACGTCACGACATGAACAGCTCGAGTTGCTCGGAGTAGAAAAATACCGTCGATGCAAGCCACATTTACACCTTCAATTAGCGTCTTTTTGGACAAGTCGCTAACTATTTATATAGTTTAAATATGTGAAACACCCGCACCTAAATCACACGACCTTTCAATGTGCCTGTGTGATGTGTGCATTCCACAAAAGTGCATAAAGAGTTTGCCATTTGCTAGCTTGCTGGAAAAATAAACAATAAAAAAGTACGTGCTGTTGAGAGAAAAGAGAAAAATCACACCATATCCACAAAGTGAATGATGATGTGTGGGGCGAAGCGTTTATCCGTGCTTCCGTCCGTGCTTCTGTCCGTATGTCCATTCATACGTCCATCCGTCCGTCTGTACGTCCATTCATACGCCCGTCCGTCCAGCATATCCACGGAGCACAGCATAGCACGGGCGGACGAAAGCTTCATTCCACCCATTATCATTAATGATGAGTGGGGCTAAGCGTCCGTCCATCCATTCATTCTTTCTTCCATCCGCCCGTGCATGAGTCTGTTCGTCCATCTGTCTGTCACTCACACTGGCGCCACATTCTGAGTGACTCAAACAATTAGGTGGTTACTAACCAGTCTCAAACATGCATGATTTAGAAGCTTCGCCTCTAAAACTATGATTGCGTATCATATTTTTACATTTTTTATTTTTTAAAATTATTGTACAGCTACTTCAGTTACAGAGCACACCCTGCAACGCACAGCATATTGTACGTTGTTTTCACCCCTTCCCTATCACTGCAATTAGCAGATTGGCAAACAATTGTTGAAAACATATCACACTATTTCCTGATCTAAATGTGGCTTTTATGGCATTAGATCATGACTCGCACGCAGACATAGATTGTCAAACCAGGTTTAGCGTGTTTTCTACAGGAAAATATGCTAAACTATCAATTTTTAAAGCATTCATTCATATTGTTAACATAACGCGACCACACGGCTTTACAACAATGAGCAATCAAATCACATTTAATATACAGCAATTTCAGATGCTACTGCTTTATTTGGATGATAACTTTATTATACTTCAAAAACAAGCGTTATAACTCACTGCAAGCTAACCGCATTCCAAGATCTTTCTTCCACTTTCACTGGTTCTCATTGTTTCGAGCTGGTATGAGTGAATGCGTGGCTTGACTGATGCATAACTTGATATAAACATTTTTCCACAAAAACCTTCTATTCCTGGCATGCTTGCACGCTGCACTCTACTCTTTTGATTGAATGTTCAGTTACAGCTTTGAGAGGGGACATCAGGGTAAATAGGTTGTCTGCTCAGGATATGATTAATTTCAAGTCCTGTTCACAATAAATGAGTGACCTCATTACCTCACCGATCGGATAACACAAGTTCGCGCCACCCTGAACATACTCCTTCAGTGCAGTTAAATATGCGTGTTCATAACTCGCCGAGCCCTTCATGGCAGCCCTGTACTGCACACAATCTGTTTTTTTTTTTCAAGATTTCTTAGTATAAGAAAATCCACATATATGGTGCGAAATGCTGCATTTTATTCAAGTAGACGCTTCGATGAAAAGATTTTCCTAATCATCAATTTCCTCTTCAGCATCTCCACGACACTGTGTTTTCCCTTGGGAAATTATGTCAACCAGGTCATCATCATCACCATAATCATCAGCCTGACTTTGTCCCCTGCAGGACGAAGGCCTCTCCCATGTTCCGCCAGTCAGCTCGGTCCTGTGCTTGCTACTGCCAATACCCGCAAACTTCTCAATCTCATCTGCCCACCATACCTTCTGTCTCCCCCTAATCCGCTTGCTTTATCTAGAAATCCAGTTAGCTACCCTTGATAACCAGCGGTTATTTATCCTGTCTACGTGTTACATGCCCGGCCCATATTCACTTCCTCTTCTTGATTTTAACTGCGATATCATTAACCTCAGTTTGTTCTCTTATCCACTCTGCTTCATTTCTCGTGGCGTCGTCCTCAATTTAAGGTGAACCCTCTTTGTAGGTTTACAGGTTTATGCTCTGTAGCTAAGTACCGGCAAGATGCAGCTGTTGTATACTTTCCTCTTGAGGGATAGTGGCAATCTACCTGTCATGCGAAATGTTCTCTACCCTATTCTCATTTTTCTAGTTACTTCAGTCTCGTGGTTCGGCTCCACGGTTATGACCTGTCGTAGGCAGACATAGTCTTTTACAACTTCAAGTGCACTATTACCTATCTCGAAGTGCTGTTCTCTTCTGAGGTTGTTGTACATTACTTTCATTTTCTGCAGATTTATTTTAAGACCTACTTGTCTTCTCTCCTTGTCTAACTTTGTAATCATGACTTGCAATTCGTCCCTTGAGTCACTCAGCAATGCGATGTCATCGACGAAGCGCAGGTTACTAAGGTACTCTCCATTAACTCTTATACCTAACTGTTCCCATTGTAGACCTCTGAAAACCTCCTGTAAGCACGCGGTAAATAGCATTGGGGAGATTGTATTCCCCTGTCTTACACCCTTCTTGATTGGTATTTTGAGCTATTATTATGAAGCACTATGGTAGCAATTGATCCCCTGTAGATTTGTTCCAGGATGATTATATATGCTTCGTCGACGTCCTGCTTCCACACTGTCTGCATGACTACTGATATTTCTATTGAATCAAATGCCTTCTCGTAATCTGTGAAGGCTATGTATAGTGGTTGGCTATATTCTGAGCATTTCTCTATTACCTCATTCACAGTATGAATATGGTCGATTGTTGAGTAGCATGTTCGAAATTCTGCTTGTTCCTTTGGTTGATTGAATTCTAGTGTCTTAATTCTGTAATTCTGTACATTTGTAAATAGCGTGTATACTACGGAGAGCAAGCTGATCAGCCTGTAATTCTTTAAGTCCTTGTTATCTCCTTTCTTATGTATTAAGACGAGGTTAGCATTCTTTCAAGATTCTGGTACTCTTCCCGTCCAGAGACACCTCTTAAACAAGGTCGTTAGTTTTTCTAACACAATGTGTCCTCCATCTTTCAGCACATCTGGTCTTACCTGATCTTCACCAGCAGTTTTGCCTCTTTGCATGCTCTCCAATGTTTTTCTGGCTTCTTCTATTATTACTGGTGGGGTGTCATCTGGATTACTGCTAGTACTTATATTAAGGTCGTGGTTGTGCTGGCTACTGTACAGATCTCTGTAAAACTTCTCCGCTAGTTTTACCATCCTATCCGTATTGGTAGTTACTTCGCCTTCATTGTCCCTTAGTGCATGCATCTGGTTTTTGCCTATCCCAAATTTTCACTGATTTGACGCTTCCTCTGTTCTTCAGAGTGTGTGCGATTCTCTCCATGTTATACCTTCTTACATCGGATACTTTACGCTTATTAATCAACTTTGAAAGCTCTACCAACTCTATTTTGTCTGTTGTACTTGAGCCTTTCATGCTTGGACGCTTCTTAATAAGATTCTTCGTTTCCCGGGACGGCTTACCAGTGTGCTGTCTAACCACACCACCTCCAACTTTCAGTGCACACTCCGTAAGGATACTCGTCAGATTATCATTCATTGCGTCAACGCTAAGACTGTTTTTCTCGATAAGAGCCCAGTACCTGTTCTGAAGCAAGACTGTGAACTCCTGTACTTTCCCTCTTAGTTCTAGCTCATTGATTGGCTTCTTGTACCACCTTCATCTTGTGTATCTGTTTCTGTCGTTCTTCGATTCTAGGCTAATTCGGGACCGTACCATTCTATGGTCACTGCATCGTACCTTGCCAAGCACTTCCACATCCTACACGATGCCTCTGTGTGCACTCAATATAAAGTCTATTTCGGTCTTTTTTTCGCCATTAGGGCTCCTCCATGTCCACTTGCCGTTCCCTTGCTTTGGGTAGAAGGTATTCACAATCCGTAAATAATTGCGTTCTTCGAATTATACTAGTAGCTCCCCCCTGGAATTTCTAGTACCGATGCCATATTCTCCTACTGCGTGCTCTTCAGCCTGCTTATTCCTTACTTTTGCATTGAAGTCTCCCATCAGTATAGTATACTATGTTTTTACCTTACTCATTGCCAAATCCACGTCTTCATAGAAGCTTTCAACTGACGCGTCATTATGGCTGGACATAGGTGCATTAGCCTGTACAACCTTCATCTTATATCTTTTAGTGAGTTTATTTATGATACCTACCACCTTTTTATTAATGCTATAGTATTCCTCTATGTTGCCAGCTATGTTGCTGTGGATAAGGAACCCCACTCTCAGTTCTCTTCTGTCAGCCAAGCCCCGATAGCACAGGACGTGCCCGTTGTATAGTACTATATAGGACTCATCTTTTCGCCTAATCTCACTGAGCCCTATTACATCCCATTTAATTCCCCCTAAATGATTGATATGTGGTGTTTAACGTCCCAAAACCATCATATGATTATGAGAGACGCCGTAGAGGAGGGTTCCGGAAATTTCGACCACCTGGGGTTCTTTAACGTGCACCCAAATCCGAGTACACGAGCCTACAACATTTCCGCCTCCAACGGAAATGCAGCCGCCGCAGCCGGGATTTGAACCCGCGACGTGCGGGTCAGCAGCCGAGTACTTTAGCCACTAGACCACCACGGCGGGGCATTTAATTTCCTCTAGTTCCTCGAATTGTACCGCTAGACTTGCCTCACTGGAGAAGGTTCTAAGGTTACACGTTGCCAAGTTCAGGTTCCGATGGTGGCATGTCCGGATCCAGATACTCTTAGCACCCTCTGCTGCATAGTAGATCTGACCACTGCTACGGTCACTTGCTTCGCAGCCGCTGGGGATTGAGGGCTGTGAGTATTTGACGTATGTAGTGGTCAGTGCGTTACCGGCGTTGGTAACCTGTGTGGCCGCACCCCGGACCTCTTAATTCAGTTCCATCACCACGCGGGCTTTTTAAAATTCCGGTTGGAAACTGCGAGGCACCAGGATTCGAACCACAGACCTCATGCATGCGAAACTGAAATCACCAGGTACTGTGAGTCATCATTTTCATAACTAGAGTTTGCCGGCATGTGCAAAAACTGGCTGACGCATACAAGCTTTAAAGCACATTTCATATCGTAGGCGTTAGGAACGGGCGCACGGATGGACGCACAGACAGACCGACGCGCAAATGAACGCAAGGACGGAGGAATGGACGGACGTACAGACACACAGGCGGACAAATGGATGGACAGACGCACGAACTAATGCAGGGACGGAAGAACAGATGGACGCACGAACGGGTGGAAGGACGGACCCATGTAGGCACGAACGGACTGATGGACGCTTCGCCACACTCATCATCATTCACTAAGTGGATATGCTGTGACAACGTTTCAATTGACATGCAATGCAACTGGCTACTACGACTACTACGACTACGACGACACGGGACATACGACCCAGGTAGTAAGAAGCTTTGTCCTTTAATAGAGCACTGACATCAACTTTCAAGATCGAGATGTGCCCATCATTCAATTGCTTGGCATGCATAGGTCTTCTTGGCCAACTTTGAACGGCATCCGTCTCTGAAAGTTATTGTAATTCGATGTCAAACAGCGTAGAAAAGTTCAGGAGAAAAAACAAAAAATAGACTGCCCTGCAACATCGACACTAGTGCTACGTGTTCGGGGTGATACATTCCACAAATACCATCCTGAGTGACGATGCCCTAGTAGCGATGACGTTTACGATCAGAGTGTTCTTATCGTGGCGCCGACAGGCACCGAAGTGCAGAAACGCACTCACTCGTCGCGTCTGATCTTCGTCGCACCGGTTTGAATGATTTCATGAAATTATCAAGATAAAAACTACCTTTAAAAGAATGGCGAAAGAAAAGAGCATGTCTAAACGTGTGCTCGTCGGTTAGCATATCGGGGAATTGTTGTGAGTAGCAGGTGAGTGGCAGTCGTCTAGTTCGAAGCACGGAAAAAGCACAATGAGGGTGTCTTTTCATATCATGTATGTGTTACACATCAACACAACTACAAGCTATCCAAAGTGGAAGAGCGTGTAGTCAGATATCATCGCTAAGAAGTAACACGCAGGTATTGTTGAATTTTAGTTCATCTGTAGACTTTGCGTTCACGTAAAAGTGGTAATACCATGCTAACCGCGAGAGGATAGATAGGTGGGGCCATCTGGAGGCGCAAAAAAAGAACCTGATAAGCAGGAAACGTATTCTATTTCTCCGCTGACGCTCATTCGCGATAGCTATATTGCATTGACCCCTCTGCGTATACCTGAATGCTTTGCACGCCAAAACACACTATAATGGCTAACTGAGACACACGAGCGAACAGGGATGAAGCGTGCATCCTCGGGCACCTCTGCAGTTCTGCTTGGAACGGCGTCCATTTCGAAATCACTGTTCTGCAAAAGGTCGATTGATGCAAAAATAACTCGCGACGTCATGAATCGCGGGGATTCCAAGCTCCAGACTATTGTGTTGAACCCGTGTCGACACTTTGTACGATGACGACAGCAATGCATGTGACAAGGCATGACTGAATATGTCCGCCTAGCAGACGAAATGTTTGTGGAGCAGCTTAGCTAGACGTCACTCTTATCTGTGAAGAAGTGGTTAGCTGCATGTGGCGGGATCTGAAGATGACCACGACGTAGCGCCACAGCTGGTACTCCCAGCGCTAAAAATGGCGGGATTGCCGGCCGTTTTCGAATAGTGCTAGATCCCAGTAATTTAAATCAATAAAAGAGATAGTTATTCATCTCTCAGTTGCGTTTTAGGTAGTGAATCGTTCCTACGGAGTCTATAGATACTCGCTGACGCAAAAATCTTGGCATGAGTAAATTTGATTTCAGTGCTCGTTTAAAGAAATAGTTGAAGGCTCCGGCAGCAACAAACGCAAAACGTAGGCGCACATCTTCGCGCAATTGCAGGTTCTGTACAAGAAGCGATTGAGAACAACGCATTTTGTTCGATCCAAAATTAACGATTTAAATACGCATGTACAGAGCATGCAAATGAACGTGTATTGCACCCGGTACACTGGTGATCGCAATTAGGCCAGATCGGAATCAAATCTCTCAACAGTGATTGGCGCCGTTCTGCAGCTGGTGTAAGAGAGTCAATCACATCAAGATTTATCGCGATTGAAAGTGCCCGTGTGACAGCGCTTTAAGTTATAACTCTCGAAATGCTGAAGTGGCATAATTACGCTGCACAAACACGAACGGTCCATGGGTTGCCACTTCTCGCGCTTGATCTTTACAAGCCACAAGAATCGTCTTTTCAGATCTTTCGAGAATCTGAGCATCCTATAGCCATTTCGCCAGTGGTTTGTGTATTGTGGCACGCAACACCCAGGCATTTTGCCCGAGAAAACGCGGCGCGCGTGTCTCACTCAACCAGCCGGGACAATACGGGCGGATCCGAATGGCGGCTGCCGATATTCCTTCAAAGCGTGGCTCCACCCTCCAAGGAGGCGCCCACATCGAGGAACCCTACGGCGAGTTACGGGAAGTTAGGGTTCCTCAAAACCCCTTGATCTTGGGAAAATAACACCACTCTCCGCCACGCGTGCGTTTTATCCATCATTCTTTTCGCCCACCCACCGGGCGCGCTGCACGCGGTGCCATTTTTCGCCGACACTTCCGCCGGCGCACCGCAGAATTGAATGCAGGCAGATTATTTGCGGCAGCTTGCGCGCCACAGAAGTGCTGATTTTTTTAATGGTGATAATAAAATTAAGAAGACTGAGGCAACCCTTTATTACAGGATTAGTTTCTTTCAAAGGTCTATAAGTGGGGCATGCTCTAAATAAAAGTATTTATGGGCAGTTCTACAATGTGGAGGTTTTTCTGCCGCATGATAACATGCTGTACGTTGGCATCTGATGTATTTCCGCTTGTGGCATGTCTGTTTGTGTTCAGATTTTTTTTCGTGCTTGTGCACCAGTATGAGACACAGGTACTTACAGTGTCACATATTGCAATTACTTCGTGGATGGTGCATCGTTTAGCCCTATGTTCATCTTCTCGGCGTAAAAGTAGCTTTATGCAGTGGCCGCCAAACTTAAAATGGCCTTTGTGCAATGTCAATACGATTAAGTGTCGCCAACAGTGACTCATCTACCACAGTAACGAAAACACAAAATGATTATTTAGAGCTGCGTTTTCGCGTTTTTTTTTTTTGAAAAACAAACTTGCGATTCGGTTACTTCTGAGAGCAGAAACTTTGCACCAGGAATGTCATCATAATCTGCGCGTCGATAGCGACCGAAAAATTTTATATAGACTGACTAATCCCGGTCAGAAGTACGCATGTTACAGTGGTATAAAATGTATTATAGTTTCTTATTGGGGAATGGAAGACATGCTAATGCAGACGTGACCAAAACGATTGCGGCCACGGTCTCCTAGAAAATGTCTCACTCGCTATCACTGTGCTGTAGCTTTTTCGTTTTCGTTGCGCCTCTGTATTTCTTTATCTCTTTCAGTGAACCACATCTGTTTCATAATTTTTGCGCGTTCATTCCCCCTCTCAAAAGAAAAACAAATAAGAAACTAAATACCCCTGTATGAGCGAGCGTTAATTAGTGTCATCTCTATTCATTCATTCATTCATTTGTGTCCAACAAACGTTCTCCTAAATTAATTCTAACAGTCACAAAAAGCGCAATTGAGAAGCTGTATCATCCCACGTAATTGTTCGCAATGAAAGCATACTACAGTTGTGCATTTTTGACGATTGCCTAGTTGCATCCGAGGTGAGGAAGTGTCCACTGAATAGTTTTATTTTATTTATTTATTTAGGCACACTACAGACCAGCATTTAGGTCCAGGAAGGAGTGGCATAAGAAATTATTCGTAACAGCAAAAAAAAAATATTCATACGCTAACAGAGTTCACATATCTATGAAACAGCAACAAAATAATAACACATTTGAACCCTCTAATTAGCAATGAGATAGCGTTCCAGCGACATAGCTATATTGTCAGCCGAAAAAAACAACTCTTGAGACAGTGAATTGCATTCATCAACTGTTCTGGAAAAATCACTATTTGTAAGCATTACTTCGTGCAAATGTGGGGGGAAGGGTCTATCATGTTTACGGCGGGTAATCCTAACAATGGCTGGCTGAAGCAACAAGGTACACTTGAGGCAACTTTCGCTGACATGATATTGTATAAAAACGTTCCACGATTCAACTTTCTTCTTGTTTCTAACAAAGGATTTTAGCATATTAACGACAATTCCACTTTGAAGCAACGCACGAAGAGCCGAGAAAAAGATCACAGCATATCCACGAGGCGAATGACGACGAGTGGGGCGAAGCGTGTGGACTGGCGGAGGCATGGAATGACGGATAGATGCACACGAGCACGCACGGAAGCATGGACGGAGTGGCGGACGCTTCATCCCACTCATCATCATTCCCTCTATGGATATGCTGTGACACCGTTTTTATTGACATCCAATGCAATTCAACTGGCTACTACGATGACATGGGACATACGAAACACGGGCAAGAGGCTTCGTTCCTAAAAACACGTATGTTGGTGAGCAGGCCGACACAATATTTCAAATGTAGCATTCAGTGATGCTTTCTTACGAGCAATGAGAAAGGCGCCTCACCTCTCAAGGTACATTGTTCTTCATCAGAACAAAGTTTTTTCGGCCGATGTTGTGCAGCCACTGCTGCTTGCGCAATCCATCGCGTTTACCTTGGGGTATCATAAAAAGCGCGTAACCATTTTCACTGCGGTTGTTACAGTCATGGGCGCCACAGAACGGCTTAGCGTCCACACAAAGTACAGAAAACAATGCGCACGATACGTTTGTTACGCAGAGCATCGGAGAAAAATGACGTGAGCGAAAAAGAAAAACAGAATCAAAGCGCAAGATCCACACGTCTCCAAGGAAACCAGCGAAGGAGACCAATCATCGTGCAGAAAAAGTGTCGGACACCGGGAGGACGTGAAGGTGGGTGATGAGGGAGAAAGGAGGCTCAGCGCGCAGCGGTGAGTACAGTGGATGGCGGTACTTTCCCAAGATTAAGGGGCTTTAGGGTTCCTCGATGCGCGCACCCCACTCCGCCGCTTTGGAGGGTGGAGACAACCGCGTCGTCTGTTACGGAGTCCGCCATTACGATGCTTTCTCCGCAAGCTGCCTATAGCCACGACGGCCAGCCAACGAGTGTTGTGCGGCTGCATACAGAGTTTGTTGCGTCAAAACATGTGGTACGCAAACAACATGAGAAAAATACAAAGTTTTTTCATCAGAAATGTGAAAGTCTTAAATATCTAGTCTCTAGTTTTCATTTTTAAAGTGACATAAACAGCCCAAGTTGCTCGGAGCAGAAAAATACCGTGGATGCAAGCCACATTTACACCTACAATTAGCGTCTTTTTGGACAAGTCGCTAACTCTTTATATAGTTAAAAGATGTGAAACACCCGCACCTAAGTCACAAGACCTTTCAATGTGCCTGTGTGATGTGTGCATACCACAAAAGTGTATAAAGAGTTTGCCATTTGCCAGCTGGCTGCAAAAATAAATAATAAAAAAGTACGTGCTGTTGAGAGAAAAGAGAAAAGTCACCCCATATCCACAAAGTAAATGATTATGTGTGGAGCGAAGCGTTTATCCGTGCTTCCATCCATGCTTCTGTCCGTATGTACATTCATGCGTCCATCCGTCCGTCTGTACGTCCATTCATACGTCCATCTGTCCAGCATATCCACGGAGCACAGCATAGCACGGGCGGACGGAAGCTTCATTCCACCCATTATCATTAATGATGAGTGGGGCTAAGCGTTCGTCCATCCATTTATTCTTGCTTCCATCCGCCCGTGCATCAGTCTGTCCGTCCATCTGTCTGTCACTCACACTAGCACCACATTCTGAGTGACTCATACAATTAGGTGTTTACTAACCGATCTCAAACATGCGTGGAAAAACATGCAGGGTTGGACGGACGGACGGACGGATGGATGGATGGATGGATGGATGGATGGATGGATGGATGGATGGATGGATGGATGGATGGATGGATGGATGGATGGATGGATGGATGGATGGATGGATGGACGGACGGATGGATGGATGGATGGACGGATGGATGGATGGATGGATGGATGGATGGATGGATGGATGGACGGACGGACGGACGGACGGACGGATGGATGGATGGATGGATGGATGGATGGATGGATGGATGGATGGATGGATGGATGGATGGATGGATGGATGGATGGATGGATGGATGGATGGATCTGGCATTGCCCTTTAGATCGGGTGGTGGCTCACGCCACCTAGCCATAAAGTTAAGTACTATCACTCTGTGTTTAATTATTGAATTTCACTCGCGCCTCGACTGTAGCCACCAATCAGTTAGCCTCCTCCTGGTTATTTCTACCCGTTTAATGTCTATTTCGCCTTCACTGTCCCTAAACTCCAATGCTCTGAAAAATTCGGCGCTATTATCTTTGACTATAGGGCGGAAGCTTTTACAGAACATTAATAAACGTTCAGCCATTTCCACCTCATTTCCCCAACATACCGTGTCTGTGCCTTCGTATCTTGCTTGGTACGTCTTGGTCCGCAATACTCCCGTTATAGCCTCTAAGAGCAGAGAAATACCCCGAGAATTATCGTAGATCTTTTCTCTTGCAATTTCCTGCTTAAAAGTTTAGTAGGTGTCCAGTAATAATTTCGTAAACATTCCCATCTTCCACATGTCTCTAACTGTTTTCTTCACCTTCTTCTTAACTCGTGTTTCCTTTTGGCTTGGTATTCCGCTGTTGTCTAAATACTTGCTTGACAGTTTTCGAGCTCACTTCCTCCATTTAGTATCAGAATTCTTCATGTGCATGCAGCTGCAAGCTTTCCTAGCCCAACGCTCCTCTCCCATTTTTCTCAATCGCTCCTCAAATTCTTTCTTGCTACTAGTTTCCCTGCACTCAAACGATGTCCATCCCATGTCACCTTGTACCCCCGAATTCGGGGTATTCCCGTGTGCTCTCAAAGAAAGTCTACCTATACCACGTTGTTTAATTTCCAATCTTGTGTGAACTTCTGATTTCATGCACAAGACCTCACTGCCGAACGTCAAACCCGGGACCATGACATCTTTCCGAATCCCTCTCACGACGTTATACCTATTATGGTTCCACAGTGCCCTATTTTTTATTACAGCTGCATTCCTGGTGCCCTTAGTCATTACGTATTTTTCGTGCTCCCTTAGGAGCTGAACCCCGTTAATTATCCGTACGCACAAATATTTGTATTTATCCACTATTTCTACCGTGACTTCCTGTACCTTATGCTCACTGCCTTTCTTATGATTGAAAATCAATATTGCCGATTATTTCTGCTGAACTTCAACTTTAACCTATCTCCCTCATTTCCATAAATGTCTATGAATCCCTGCAGATATTCTTTTTTT
The DNA here is from genome assembly GCF_043290135.1 of Rhipicephalus microplus. Classification (NCBI taxonomy): domain Eukaryota; kingdom Metazoa; phylum Arthropoda; class Arachnida; order Ixodida; family Ixodidae; genus Rhipicephalus; species Rhipicephalus microplus. The sequence goes on from NC_134710.1 coordinate 507,590,706, forward strand.
TCGGCTATTGATACTATATCATCTGTATACATCAATGTTGGTAATGGCTGTTCAATGTGTTTTCCTTCCTTGGCAAAAGAGAGGCTGAAGCCGAGTAGACTTTCCTCTAATTTGGCTTCTAGTCCCTGGAGATACACCATAAATATCAAAGGTCACAAGGGTCATTCGTGTTGAAGCCCGCGTTATATCTCTATTGGTTCAGATACCTGTTCTTCCAATTTGATAACTACCTTGTTACTTTTATAGATATCCTATAGATGATTAGTTATTTCATCTTCCACATCTAATGAGTTCAGTATTCCCCCAAGTCTTCTTGAATCATACTATCGTAAGCTCCCTTCATATCTAGAAATGCCAGCCATAGGTGCCTGTGTTTTTCCCGCTATTTCAATACACTGCATCAATGAAAAGAGATTGCCCTCCAAAGTCCTTCGTTTACGGAACCCGTTTTGTAGTTCCCCCCGCACCCCCTCATTCTCATCCCATGTCTGTAGTCTTTACTTTACTATCTGCTTCACCAGCCTGTAAACTACTGATGTCACTGTTATAGGACGGTAGTTGTTTTTATCGGCTTTGTCCCTTTTTCCTTTATAGATCACGCTCATCCTGCTTAGTTTCCACAAATTGGGAGCTTCACCATTTATTATTGCTTTGCTCGCTGCCTTTCTTATTGCTTGCTTAGAGTTTGGGCCTAGTTTCCTTATTAGCTTGATTGGGATGCCGTCATGGCCTGTTGATGTGTTATTATGAACTCTTTTTTTCTGCCCTTTCCTACTCTCGTCGTGCCAGTGGAGCCACTGAGCTAACTGGTCCATCCTCATCTGGTACAGTGCATGCAATGTTTGCTTGGTGTTTAAATTTTTCTGTTGTCATTGTTTTTATATATTCCATTGCCTCATCCCCTTCTAGGCTGACCCCTTGAACAGTTGTTATAAACCTATGTTTCATGCTTGTCTTAGTACTGAGAGAATTGAGAGGGTTTCAAAACTTTGCAGCTGCCTTTCTATCCTTCTTGTGTACTTCCGGCGTCCATTTGGCCCCCTTTCTTCTAATCTTGTCACTGATCAAATCGGATGCTTCCCTTCTGCAGATAAAAAAGATATTCCATTTTCTTTTGACATCATCTTCACCCCTCTGTTTAGCATACTGTGTTCCCTGGAGGCTTCCTGACGTCTTACTATCGCTTCCTTAACTTCCTCATCCCATCAGCTCTTGAGTTTGTGTCTGCTTTTCGCGATTGATTTGTCTCGCACCTTAGATAGCTCAAACTCAAACAATTGAGTTAGGTTTGTGTACTTCCACTCTTTAGTATCCTCGATGATTATTTTCTCAATCTCTTTGGTTGCTATTTCTATTTGCCTTTCATAATAAATATTACCGTGTGGTTGCTCGTAATGGCGCCTTTCAAATTTCATTTCTCTTCCGAAACTCAGCTTGATACGTGTGTGATAACTAGTTAAGCTTCTGGACCCATATTCATCTATGTTCATCATCCTTAGCTGATCATACATTTCATATGACATTATTGCGTAATCTATCGTCAACTGCAGCCTTCCCACTTCCCACGTTATCTGCCCTTCGTGTTTCTTGGTGCTGTTGCAAATGATTAAAACATGCCTTTCACACATATCCAATAGCATTCTGCCTGTTGGGGTCAATATATACATTCACATCTTCTATATGCGCATTCATATCTCCTAATATAACTACTTCACATTATTCTCTAAGTTCGTCAATGTCCTTTCCTATGCATGTCACCATTGGTTGATTTTTCTCTCTGGCTTTTGCCCCCGTCCACAAGTACACAAAATTCAGGAGCGTCATTTGCCCTGCCACTTTCCCTTTTAGCCATAAATGTTCCTTGCGCTCCTGCTTGACCCTTTGCCAGTCTGTACTTTTATGAATGAATGCCCCAATACCACCCCTCTTTCTGCTGCCTTCTGTTCTATTACAATATTCCTACGGGTAGTCCGGATTGTTAGGAGGTTGTTCGATGTTCCTAATACGTGTTTTTACAAAACCATATACCATCGGCCTCTCCTTCCTTAGCTCTTCTTCTATCTCTTCTGACTTCAGCCTATTCCTGCAACCCTGCATGTTAATATACCCTACTCCTGAATTGGCTCGGCCTTCGTGGATACGTCGATTTCTGCTTCGGACTCTACGTGTCGTAAATATTGGGGCCACTTTGGAATGGTATCTATCTATACCACCTGTCAAAGAGTCCTCCTGGTTGTTATCCTCATTACTAGCCATCCTGCATCCCAAAGGGCCCACGTGCCCCAAAAAAAAGCTACTGCGCGTCCTGCAAGTTGCCAACCCACCTCATGACCTATAGCCTCTCATCGAAGTAATGTGTGTCTCGTCGAAAACCACCCCACCTATGCACCTCTCTGTTTTTTCCACCTCCTCAAAGCCTTTCTCTCGACTCATCCGCCATATATCTTGATTTGCGTTGACAACCGCTCTTTTCAGGTGACCGTCATGCACCGGTACCTCCAGTATCGTGCATATTACTACCTGCACCTGAGGAGAAATGGCGCTCATGTCGTCGACCCCTTTCGCCAGTGTGGTCACAAGTCCTGCCGTATCTTCATTCAGGACGTTGTTTAAACCGCCTGCAACTATCGCGAGGTTTCGTCCATCAGCTGTAGCTTTGAGTTTTGCGCTCGCTTGCTTCATGACTGCTTCCAGCTTGCGTCCTAGGAACGTCCATACTGCAACCCTTTTCTCGCCTCTTACCCTCTATTTGATTGCTTCTGCACATCTACTTAAATTCGAGTCCTCGGCGATTATCACGTGCAGTGACTTTTCAGCTGGAGCATCCTGCACCTGGGTGTTACTTGCACCTGTGACGCAGGCTGCTTTGTCTCCTCCCAGCCCCACCACTACTTCGCTGAAGCTGGATTTGATGGATGGATAAATGTGACTGTACCCTTTAGATCGGGCGGTGGCTAACGCCACCAAGGCGTAATACTTAGTGAACGAAAATCTAGATTTATTTTTTCCCTTTAAATAGTGAGGTTGAGGACTGGTACTTTGCAGTGAAGGGTTGAATTTTCACTCGTGCCTTGACTTTAGCCATCAATCAGATAACCTTTTTCTAGTGAATTCTACCCACTTAAAGTCTATTTGTCCCCCCTTTCCCTAAGCCCCAGTGCCTTGAAAAACTCTGCGCCATCATCTTAAACTATAGGCTGAAGGCTTTTACAGAACATTATCAAGTGTTCGGCTGTTTCCTCCTCCTCTCCAGACACACTGCATACCGTGTCTACCCCTTCGTATTTGGCACGATATGTCTTGGTTCGCAATACTCCCATCCTGGCCTCAAACAGTAGAGAACTACCTCGAGTATTATCACAGATCCTTTCCTTGGCGATTTCCTGCTTAAAAGTTCGATGGATCTCTAGTGCGGACTTCTTAACCATTCCAGTTCTCCAAATATCAGTCTCAGCTTCCTTCACCTTCTCATTGACCGATAATGCTTTTTGGTTTGGCCCCCTGCTGTTTTCTAAGTATTTACCTGTCAATTTTCTGGTTCGCTTCCTTTATTTTGTATGGACATTCTTGATGTACAAGTAGCTGAAAATATTCTTAGCCCAACGCTCCTCCCCCATTTTTCTCAATCGCTTCTCAAATTTCATCTTGCTGCTAGCTTTCCTGCCCTCAAATGATGTCCATCCAATATCACACTGTACTCGCTGATTTGGTGTATTCCCGTGAGCTCCCAAGGCAAGCCTACTTATTCCACGTTGCTTAATTTCTAGTCTTGCTTGAACTTCTGACCTCATGCACAAGACCGCATTGCCGAACGCAAGACCAGGAACTATGACCATTTTCCATATTTTCCTCACAACATTATACCTATTGTAATTCTACAGTGCCCTATTTTTCATTACTGCTACATTCTTGTTACCTTTATCAAGTCGGCTCAGAGTGCCTACACAAGATTGCCGCGATAGGTAAAAACAGCACCGCGTGCACCAGCCGCATCGTGTAAGGAAGCGAGCGCGTGCCTCCAGACCAGCCATGCCCGGGTCGTCGGCTCACCGCTGCCACCGCTTCGCAGCCGTTTGTTGGCCTACCTTCTTTATTAAAAAGA
>NC_134710.1:510647307-510682307 GCF_043290135.1 Rhipicephalus microplus
CGCAGTTCCCAAATTGTAATGGTGAAAAACACTGCATCTCACTAAGTGACATTGTTTAATGCGGTTTTACGACGGTTCATATCTTAACCTAACCTAACATTCGCACTTGTATCTAAAAACGCTCTATTACACTTTTTCGTTCACAATAACGATATTTGCATAACCTCACAGTTTTCAGCAACTTATTGCAGTACAGAACGTTGTATCTCGCTAAATGACATCGTTCTTTAAGGTTTCACGATGCTTGCATGCGCTTTAACGAGAATATCACAATATAGCAGTTTCGCACTTGTAACGGTACAACACGCAGTAACTGGCTAGTTCATGCCGTTTTGTGTCCTTTCACAATATTTCACCTATCGCAGTTTCGTAGTCACAATAAAACAACACTATCTCGTTAGATGACGTCGTTTTTGGTGGTTTCACGACGCTACCTAGCTTAAACTAACTCAACCTAACATAACCTTCGCATTTCTATCGTAAAAAAACGTTTTACACGCTGCTTTACAATGCTTTCTACAACATTACGACGGTTCATGCGATTTAACATAAGATATCGCAGTTCCCGACTGGTAATGGTGAAAAACACTGCATCTCACTAAGTGACATTGTTTAATGCGGTTTTACGACCGTTCATATCTTAACCTAACCTAACCTAACCTAACCTTACTTAACCTAACCTAACCTAACGTAACCTAACATAACCTAACCCAACCCAACCCAACCCAACCTAACCCAACCCAACCCAACCCAACCCAACCCAACCCAACCCAACCCCACCCAACCCAACCTAACCTAACCTAACCTAACCTAACCCAACCCAACCCAACCCAACCTAACCTAACCTAACAAACCTAACCTAAGCTAACCTAACCTTACCTAACCTAACCTAACCTAACGTAACCTAACGTAACCTAACCTAACCTAACCTAACCCAACCTAACCCAACCCAACCTAACCTAATCCAACCCAAACCAACCTAACCTAACCTAACCCAACCTAACGACGATTGCAAGCGCTTTCACAATAGATATCGCAGTTCCCGAATCGTAATGGTGAAAAACACTGCATCTCACTAAGTGACATTGTTTAATGCGGTTTTACGACGGTTCATATCTTAACCTAACCTAACATTCGCACTTGTAACTAAAAACGCTCTATTACACTGTTTCGTTCAGAATTACGATATTTGAATAACCTCACAGTTTTTTACCAACCTATTGCAGTACAGAACGCTGTATCTAAATGACATCGTTCTTTAAGGTTTCACGATGCTTGCATGCGCTTTAACGAGAATATCACAATATATCAGTTTCGCACTTGTAACGGTACAACACGCAGTACCTGGCGAGTTCATGCCGTTTTGTGTCCTTTCACAATATTTCACCTATCGCAGTTTCGTAGTCACAATAAAACAACACTATCTCGTTAGATGACGTCGTTTTTGGTGGTTTAACGACGCTACCTAGCTTAAACTAACTCGACCTAACATAACCTTCGCACTTCTATCTTTAGAAAACGTTTTACTCGCTACTTTACAAGGCTTTCTACAATATTACGACGGTTCATGCGATTTAACATAAGATATTGCAGTTCCCGACTTGTAATGGTGAAAAACACTGCATCTCACTAAGTGACATTGTTTATTGCGGTTTTACGACGGTTCATATCTTAACCTAACCTAACATTCGCACTTGTATTTCAAAACGCTCTATTACACTGTTTCGTTCACAATTACGATATTTGCATGACCTCACAGTTTTTCACCACCTTATTACAGTACAGAACGCTGTATCTCGCTAAATGACATCATTCTTTAAGGTTTCACGATGCTTGCATGCGCTTTAACGAGAATATCACAACATAGCAGTTTCGCACTTGTAACGGTACAACACGCAGTATTTGGCTTGTTCATGCCGTTTTGTGTGCTTTCACAACATTTAAGCTATCGCAGTTTCGTACTCGCAATAAAACAACACTATCTTGTTAGATGACGTCGTTTTTGGTGGTTTCACGACGCTACCTAGCTTAAACTAACATAACTCAGCCTAACATAACCTTCGCACTTCTATCGTTAGAAAACGTTTTACTCGCTACTTTACAATGCTTTCTACAACATTACGACGGTTGATGCGATTTAACATTAGATATCGCAGTTCCCGACTTGTAATGGCGAAAAACACTGCATCTCACTAAGTGACATTGTTTAATGCGGTTTTACGACGGTTCATATCTTAACCTAACCTAACATTCGCACTTGTATCTAAAAACGCTCTATTACTCTGTTTCGTTCACAATTACGATATTTGCATAACCTCACAGTTTTCAGCCACCTATTGCAGTACAGAACGCTGTATCTCGCTAAATGACATCGTTCTTTAAGGTTTTACGATGCTTGCATGCGCTTTAACGAGAATATCACACTATAGCAGTTTCGCACTTGTAACGGTACGACACGCAGTAACTGGCAAGTTCATGCCGTTTTGTGTCCTTTCACAATATTTCACCTATCGCAGTTTCGTAGTCACAATAAAACAACACTATATCGTTACATGACGTCGTTTTTGATGGTTTCACGACGCTACCTAGCTTAAACTAACTCAACCTAACATAACCTTCGCACTTCTATCGTTAGAAAACGTTTTACTCGCTACTTTACATTGCTTTCTACAACATTACGACGGTTGCAAGCGCTTTCATATTAGATATCGCAGTTCTTGACTTGTTATGGTGAAAACCACTGCATCTCACTAAGTGACATTGTTTAATGCGGTTTTACGACGGTTCATATCTTAACCTAACCTAACATTCGCACTTGTATCTAAAAACGCTCTATTACACTGTTTCATTCACAATTACGATATTTGCATAACCTCACAGTTTTCAGCAACTTATTGCAGTACAGAACGCTGTATCTCGCTGAATGAGATCGTTCTTTAAGGTTTCACGATGCTTGCATGCGCTTTAACGAGAATATCACAATATAGCAGTTTCGCACTTGTAACGGTACAACACGCAGTAACTTGCTAGTTCATGCCGTTTTGTGTCCTTTCACAATATTTCACCTATCGCAGTTTCGTAGTCACAATAAAACAACACTATCTCGTTAGATGACGTCGTTTTTGGTGGTTTCACGACGCTACCTAGCTTAAACTAACATGACCTTCGCACTTCTATCGTTAGAAAACGTTTTACTCGCTACTTTACAATGCTTTCTAACACACTTCAACGGTTTCATGCGATTTAACATAGGATATCGCAGTTCCCGACTTGTAATGATGAAAAACACTGCATCTGACTAAGTGACATTGTTTATTGCGGATTTACGACGGTTCATATCTTAACCTAACCTAACCTAACCTAACCTTACCTAGCCTAACCTAAGCTAACCTAACCTAACCTAACTTAACCTAACCTAACCTAACCTAACACAACCCAACCCAACCCAACCCAACCCCACCCAACCCAACCTAACCTAACCTAACCTAACCCAACCCAACCCAACCTAACCTAACCTAACCTAACCTAACCCAACCCAACCCAACCCAACCCAACCCAACCCAACCCAACCCAACCTAACCTAACCTAACCTAACCCAACCTAACCTAACCTAACCTAACCTAACCTAACCAAACCCAACCCAACCCAACCTAACCTAACCTAACAAACCTAACCTAACCTAACCTAACCTAACCTTACCTAACCTAACGTAACCTAACCTAACCTAACCTAACTCAACCTAACCCAACCCAACCTAACCTAATCCAACCCAAACCAACCTAACCTAATCTAACCTAACCCAACCTAACCCAACCCAACCCAACCTAACCTAATCCAACCCAAACCAACCTAACCTAATCTAACCTAACCCAACCTAACCCAACCCAACCCAACCTAACCTAATCCAACCCAAACCAACCTAACCTAATCTAACCTAACCTAATTCAACCTAACGACAGTTGCAAGCGTTTTCACATTAGATATCGCAGTTCCCGACTTGTAATGGTGAAAAACACTGCATCTCACTAAGTGACATTGTTAAATGCGGTTTTATGACGGTTCATATCTTAACCTAACCTAACATTCGCACTTGTATCTAAAAACGCTCTATTACACTTTTTCGTTCACAATTACAATATTTGCATAACCTCACAGTTTTCAGCAACTTATTGCAGTACAGAACGCTGTATCTCGCTAAATGACATCGTTCTTTAAGGTTTCACGATGCTTGCATGCGCTTTAACGAGAATATCACAATATAGCAGTTTCGCACTTGTAATGGTAGAACACGCAGTAACTGGCTAGTTCATGCCGTTTTGTGTCCTTTCACAATATTTCACATATCGCAGTTTCGTAGTCACAATAAAACAACACTATCTCGTTAGATGACGTCGTTTTTGGTGGTTTCACGACGCTACCTAGCTTAAACTAACTCAACCTAACATAACATTCGCATTTCTATCGTAAAAAAACGTTTTACTCGCTACTTTACAATGATTTCTACAACATTACGACGGTTCATGCGATTTAACATAAGATATCGCAGTTCCCGACTTGTAATGGTGAAAAACACTGCATCTCACTAAGTGACATTGTTTAATGCGGTTTTACGACGGTTCATATCTTAACCTAACCTAGCCTAACCTAACCTAACCTAACCTAACCTAACCTAACGTAACCTATTTTAACCTAACCTAACCTAACCTAACCCAACCCAACCCAATCCAACCCAACCCAAACCAACCTAACCTAACCTAACCTAACCTAACCTAACCCAACCCCACCCAACCCAACCTAACCTAACCTAACCTAACCCAACCCAACCCAACCCAACCTAACCTAAACTAACCTAAAATTACCCAACCTAACCTAACCTAACCCAACCCAACCCAACCCAACCCAACCTAACCTAACCTAACCTAACCTAACCCAACCTAACCTAACCTAACCTAACCCAACCCAACCCAACCTAACCTAACCTAACAAACCTAACCTAACCTAACCTAACCTAACGTAACCTAACCTAACCTAACTTAACCTAACCTAACGTAACCTAGCGTAACCTAACCTAACCTAACCCAACCTAACCCAACCCAACCCAACCTAACCTAATCCAACCCAAACCAACCTAACCTAACCTAACCTAACCTAACCCAACCTAACGACGGTTGCAAGCGCTTTCACAATAGATATCGCAGTTCCCGAATCGTAATGGTGAAAAACACTGCATCTCACTAAGTGACATTGTTTAATGCGGTTTTACGACGGTTCATATCTTAACCTAACCTAACATTCGCACTTGTATCTAAAAACGCTCTATTACACTCTTTCATTCACAATTACGATATTTGCTTAACCTCACAGTTTTTCAGCAACTTATTGCAGTACAGAACGCTGTATCTCGCTAAATGACATCGTTCTTTAAGGTTTCACGATGCTTGCATGCGCTTTAACGAGAATATCACAATATATCAGTTTCGCACTTGTAACGGTACAACACGCAGTACCTGGCGAGTTCATGCCGTTTTGTGTCCTTTCACAATATTTCACCTATCGCAGTTTCGTAGTCACAATAAAACAACACTATCTCGTTAGATGACGTCGTTTTTGGTGGTTTCACGACGCTACCTAGCTTAAACTAACTCAACCTAACATAACCTTCGCATTTCTATCGTAAAAAAACGTTTTACTCGCTACTTTACAAGGCTTTCTACAACATTACGACGGTTCATGCGATTTAACATAAGATATCGTAGTTCCCGACTGGTAATGGTGAAAAACACTGCATCTCACTAAGTGACATTGTTTAATGCGGTTTTACGACCGTTCATATCCTAACCTAACCTAACCTTACTTAACCTAACCTAACCTAACGTAACCTAACATAACCTAACCTAACCCAACCCAACCCAACCCAACCCAACCCAACCCAACCCAACCCAACCCCACCCAACCCAACCCAACCTAACCTAACCTAACCTAACCTAACCTAACCCAACCCAACCCAACCCAACCTAACCTAACCTAACAAACCTAACCTAAGCTAACCTAACCTTACCTAACCTAACCTAACCTAACCTAACGTAACCTAACGTAACCTAACCTAACCTAACCTAACCGAACCTAACCCAACCCAACCCAACCTAACCTAATCCAACCCAAACCAACCTAACCTAACCTAACCCAACCTAACGACGATTGCAAGCGCTTTCACAATAGATATCGCAGTTCCCGAATCGTAATGGTGAAAAACACTGCATCTCACTAAGTGACATTGTTTAATGCGGTTTTACGACGGTTCATATCTTAACCTAACCTAACATTCGCACTTGTAACTAAAAACGCTCTATTACACTGTTTCGTTCAGAATTACGATATTTGAATAACCTCACAGTTTTTTACCAACCTATTGCAGTACAGAACGCTGTATCTAAATGACATCGTTCTTTAAGGTTTCACGATGCTTGCATGCGCTTTAACGAGAATATCACAATATATCAGTTTCGCACTTGTAACGGTACAACACGCAGTACCTGGCGAGTTCATGCCGTTTTGTGTCCTTTCACAATATTTCACCTATCGCAGTTTCGTAGTCACAATAAAACAACACTATCTCGTTAGATGACGTCGTTTTTGGTGGTTTAACGACGCTACCTAGCTTAAACTAACTCGACCTAACATAACCTTCGCACTTCTATCTTTAGAAAACGTTTTACTCGCTACTTTACAAGGCTTTCTACAATATTACGACGGTTCATGCGATTTAACATAAGATATCGCAGTTCCCGACTTGTAATGGTGAAAAACACTGCATCTCACTAATTGACATTGTTTATTGCGGTTTTACGACGGTTCATATCTTAACCTAACCTAACATTCGCACTTGTATTTGAAAACGCTCTATTACACTGTTTCGTTCACAATTACGATATTTGCATGACCTCACAGTTTTTCACCACCTTATTACAGTACAGAACGCTGTATCTCGCTAAATGACATCATTCTTTAAGGTTTCACGATGCTTGCATGCGCTTTAACGAGAATATCACAACATAGCAGTTTCGCACTTGTAACGGTACAACACGCAGTATTTGGCTTGTTCATGCCGTTTTGTGTGCTTTCACAACATTTAAGCTATCGCAGTTTCGTACTCGCATTAAAACAACACTATCTTGTTAGATGACGTCGTTTTTGGTGGTTTCACGACGCTACCTAGCTTAAACTAACATAACTCAGCCTAACATAACCTTCGCACTTCTATCGTTAGAAAACGTTTTACTCGCTACTTTACAATGCTTTCTACAACATTACGACGGTTGATGCGATTTAACATTAGATATCGCAGTTCCCGACTTGTAATGGTGAAAAACACTGCATCTCACTAAGTGACATTGTTTAATGCGGTTTTACGACGGTTCATATCTTAACCTAACCTAACATTCGCACTTGTATCTAAAAACGCTCTATTACTCTGTTTCGTTCACAATTACGATATTTGCATAACCTCACAGTTTTCAGCCACCTATTGCAGTACAGAACGCTGTATCTCGCTAAATGACATCGTTCTTTAAGGTTTTACGATGCTTGCATGCGCTTTAACGAGAATATCACACTATAGCAGTTTCGCACTTGTAACGGTACGACACGCAGTAACTGGCAAGTTCATGCCGTTTTGTGTCCTTTCACAATATTTCACCTATCGCAGTTTCGTAGTCACAATAAAACAACACTATATCGTTACATGACGTCGTTTTTGATGGTTTCACGACGCTACCTAGCTTAAACTAACTCAACCTAACATAACCTTCGCACTTCTATCGTTAGAAAACGTTTTACTCGCTACTTTACATTGCTTTCTACAACATTACGATGGTTGCAAGCGCTTTCATATTAGATATCGCAGTTCTTGACTTGTTATGGTGAAAACCACTGCATCTCACTAAGTGACATTGTTTAATGCGGTTTTACGACGGTTCATATCTTAACCTAACCTAACATTCGCACTTGTATCTAAAAACGCTTTATTACACTGTTTCATTCACAATTACGATATTTGCATAACCTCACAGTTTTCAGCAACTTATTGCAGTACAGAACGCTGTATCTCGCTAAATGACATCGTTCTTTAAGGTTTCACGATGCTTGCATGCGCTTTAACGAGAATATCACAATATATCAGTTTCGCACTTGTAACGGTACAACACGCAGTACCTGGCGAGTTCATGCCGTTTTGTGTCCTTTCACAATATTTCACCTATCGCAGTTTCGTAGTCACAATAAAACAACACTATCTCGCTAGATGACGTCGTTTTTGGTGGTTTAACGACGCTACCTAGCTTAAACTAACTCAACCTAACATAACCTTCGCACTTCTATCTTTAGAAAACGTTTTAGTCGCTACTTTGCAAGGCTTTCTACAACATTACGACGGTTCATGCGATTTAACATAAGATATCGCAGTTCCCGACTTGTAATGGTGAAAAACACTGCATCTCACTAAGTGACATTGTTTATTGCGGTTTTACGACGGTTCATATCTTAACCTAACCTAACATTCGCACTTGTATCTAAAAACGCTCTATTACACTTTTTCGTTCACAATTACAATATTTGCATAACCTCACAGTTTTCAGCAACTTATTGCAGTACAGAACGCTGTATCTCGCTAAATGACATCGTTCTTTAAGGTTTCACGATGCTTGCATGCGCTTTAACGAGAATATCACAATATAGCAGTTTCGCACTTGTAATGGTAGAACACGTAGTAACTGGCTAGTTCATGCCGTTTTGTGTCCTTTCACAATATTTCACCAATCGCAGTTTCGTAGTCACAATAAAACAACACTATCTCGTTAGATGACGTCGTTTTTGGTGGTTTCACGACGCTACCTAGCTTAAACTAACTCAACCTAACATAACCTTCGCATTTCTATCGTAAAAAAACGTTTTACTCGCTACTTTACAATGATTTCTACAACATTACGACGGTTCATGTGATTTAACATAAGATATCGCAGTTCCCGACTTGTAATGGTGAAAAACACTGCATCTCACTAAGTGACATTGTTTAATGCGGTTTTACGACGGTTCATATCTTAACCTAACCTAACCTAACCTAACCTAACGTAACCTATTTTAACCTAACCTAACCTAACCTTACCCAACCCAACCCAATCCAACCCAACCCAAACCAACCTAACCTAACCTAACCTAACCTAACCCAACCCCACCCAACCCAACCTAACCTAACCTAACCTAACCTAACCCAACCCAACCCAACCCAACCTAACCTAAACTAACCTAAAATTACCCAACCTAACCTAACCTAACCCAACCCAACCCAACCCAACCCAACCCAACCCAACCTAACCTAACCTAACCTAACCCAACCTAACCTAACCTAACCTAACCCAACCCAACCCAACCTAACCTAACCTAACAAACCTAACCTAACCTAACCTAACCTAACGTAACCTAACCTAACCTAACCTAACCTAACGTAACCTAGCGTAACCTAACCTAACCTAACCTAACCCAACCTAACCCAACCCAACCCAACCTAACCTAATCCAACCCAAACCAACCTAACCTAACCTAACCTAACCTAACCCAACCTAACGACGGTTGCAAGCGCTTTCACAATAGATATCGCAGTTCCCGAATCGTAATGGTGAAAAACACTGCATCTCACTAAGTGACATTGTTTAATGCGGTTTTACGACGGTTCATATCTTAACCTAACCTAACATTCGCACTTGTATCTAAAAACGCTCTATTACACTCTTTCATTCACAATTACGATATTTGCTTAACCTCACAGTTTTTCAGCAACTTATTGCAGTACAGAACGCTGTATCTCGCTAAATGACATCGTTCTTTAAGGTTTCACGATGCTTGCATGCGCTTTAACGAGAATATCACAATATATCAGTTTCGCACTTGTAACGGTACAACACGCAGTACCTGGCGAGTTCATGCCGTTTTGTGTCCTTTCACAATATTTCACCTATCGCAGTTTCGTAGTCACAATAAAACAACACTATCTCGTTAGATGACGTCGTTTTTGGTGGTTTAACGACGCTACCTAGCTTAAACTAACTCAACCTAACATAACCTTCGCACTTCTATCTTTAGAAAACGTTTTACTCGCTACTTTACAAGGCTTTCTACAACATTGCGACGGTTCATGCGATTTAACATAACATATCGCAGTTCCCGACTTGTAATGGTGAAAAACACTGCATCTCACTAAGTGACATTGTTTATTGCGGTTTTACGACGGTTCATATCTTAACCTAACCTAACATTCGCACTTGTATTTCAAAACGCTCTATTACAGTGTTTCGTTCACAATTACGATATTTGCATGACCTCACAGTTTTTCACCACCTTATTACAGTACAGAACGCTGTATCTCGCTAAATGACATCATTCTTTAAGGTTTCACGATGCTTGCATGCGCTTTAACGAGAATATCATAACATAGCAGTTTCACACTTGTAACGGAACAACACGCAGTATTTGGCTTGTTCATGCCGTTTTGTGTGCTTTCACAACATTTCACCTATCGCAGTTTCGTACTCGCAATAAAACAACACTATCTCGTTAGATGACGTCGTTTTTGGTGGTTTCACGACACTACCTAGCTTAAACTAACATAACCTTCGCACTTCTATCGTTAGAAAACGTTTTACTCGATACTTTACATTGCTTTCTACAACATTACGACGGTTGCAAGCGCTTTCATATTAGATATCGCAGTTCCCGACTTGTAATGGTGAAAAACACTGCATCTCGCTAAGTCACATCGTTTAATGCGGTTTTACGACGGTTCATATCTTAACCTAACCTAACATTCGCACTTGTATCTAAAAACGCTCTATTACACTGTTTCGTTCACAATTACGATATTTGCATAACCTCACAGTTTCTCACCAACTTATTACAGTACAGAACGCTGTATCTCGCTAAATGACATCATTCTTTAAGGTTTCACGATGCTTGCATGCGCTTTAACGAGAATATCACAACATAGCAGTTTCCCACTTGTAACAGTACAACGCGAAGTATTTGGCTTGTTCATGCCGTTTTGTGTGCTTTCACAACATTTCACCTATCGCAGTTTCGTACTCGCAATAAAACAACACTATCTCGTTAGATGACGTCGTTTTTGGTGGTTTCACGACGCTACCTAGCTTAAACTAACATAACTCAACCTAACATAACCGTCGCACTTCTATCGTTAGAAAACGCTTCACTCGCTACTTTACAATGCTCTCTACAATATACGACGGTTTCATGCGCTTTCACAATAGATATCGGAGTTCCCGACTTGTAATGGTGAAAAACACTGCATCTCACTAAGTGACATTGTTTATAGCGGTTTTACGACGGTTCATATCTTAACCTAACCAACCCTAACCTAACCTAACCTAACCTTACCTAACCTAACCTAACCTAACCTAACGTAACCTAACCTAACCTAACCTAACCTAACCTAACCCAACCTAACCCAACCCAACCCAACCTAACCTAATTCAACCCAAACCAACCTAACCAAACCCAACGACGGTTGCAAGCGCTTTCACATTAGATATCGCAGTTCCCGACTTGTAACGGTGAAAAACACTGCATCTCACTGACATTCTTTAATGCGGTTTTACGACGGTTCATATGTCAACCTAACGTAACATTCGCACTTGTATCTCAAAACGCTCTATTACACTGTTTCGTTCACAATTACGATATTTGCATGACCTCACAGTTTTTCACCAACTTATTACACTACAGAACGCTGTATCTCGCTGAATGACATCATTATTTAAGGTTTAACGATGCTTGCATGCGCTTTAACGAGAATATCACAACATAGCAGTTTCGCACTTGTAACGGTACAACACGCAGTATTTGGCTTGTTCATGCCGTTTTGTGTGCTTTCACAACTTTTACCACCTATCGCAGTTTCGTACTCGCAATAAAACAACACTATCTCTTTAGATGACGTCGTTTTTGGTGGTTTCACGACGCTACCTAGCTCAAACTAACATAACTACACCTAACATAACCTTCACACTTCTATCGTTAGAAAACGTTTTACTCGCTACTTTACATTGCTTGCTACAACATTACGACGGTTTCAAGCGTTTTCACATTAGATATCGCAGTTCCCGACTTGTAATGGTGAAAAACACTGCATCTCACTAAGTGACATTGTTTATTGCGGTTTTACGACGGTTCATATCTTAACCTAACCTTACCTAACCTATCCTAACCCAACCTTACCTAACCTAACCTAATCAAACTTAACCTAACCCAACCTAACCTAACCTAACCCAACCCAACCCAACCCAACCCAACCTAACCTAACCCAACCCAACCCAACCCAACCCAACCTAACCCGACCCAACCCAACCCAACCCAACCCAACCTAACCTAACCTAACCTAAACCAACCCAACACAACCCAACCCAACCCAACCCTACCCAACCTAACCTAACCAAACCAAACCAAACCTAACCTAACCTAACCTAACCTAACCTAACCTAACCTGACGTAACCTAACCTAACATAATCCAACCCAAACCAACCTAACCTAACCTAACCTAACGTAACCTAACCTAACCTAACCCAACCTAACCCAACCCAACCCAACCCAACTCAACCCAACCCAACCTAACCTAATCCAACCCAAACCAACCAAACCTAACCTAACCTAACCTAACATAACCTTCGCACTTCTATCGTTAGAAAACGTTTTACTCGCTACTTTACAATGCTTTCTACAACATTACGACGGTTTCATGCGATTTAACATAAGATATCGCAGTTCCCGACTTGTAATGGTGAAAAACACTGCATCTCACTAAGTGACATTGTTTAATGCGGTTTTATGACGGTTCATATCTTAACCTAACCTAACCTAACCTAACCTTACCTAACCTAACCTAACCTAACCTAACCTAACCTAACTTAACCTAACCTAACCTAACCTAACCTAAACTAACCTAACCCAACCCAACCCAACCCAACCCAACCTAACCTCACCTAACCTAACCTAACCCAACCCAACCCAACCAACCCCACCCAACCCAACTTAACCTAACCTAACCCAACCCAACCCAACCTAACCTAAACTAACCTAAAATTACCTAGCCTAACCTAACCTAACCCAGCCCAACCCAACCTAACCTAACCTAACCTAACCTAACCTAACCCAACCCAACCCAACCCAACCCAACCCAACCCAACCCAACCCAACCCAACCCAACCTAACCTAACCTAACCTAACCTAACCCAACCCAACCTAACCTAACCTAACCTAACCCAACCCAACCCAACCCAACCCAACCTAACCTAACAAACCTAACCTAACCTAACCTAACCTTACCTAACCTAACGTAACCTAACCTAACCTAACCTAACCTAACGTAAACTAACGTAACCTAACCTAACCTAACCCAACCTAACCCAACCCAACCCAACCCAACCCAACCTAACCTAATCCAACCCAAACCAACCTAACCTAATCTAACCTAACCTAATTCAACCTAACGACGGTTGCAAGCATTTTCACATTGGATATCGCAGTTCCCGACTTGTAATGGTGAAAAACACTGCATCTCACTAAGTGACATTGTTTAATGCGGTTTTACGACGGTTCATATCTTAACCTAACCTAACATTCGCACTTGTATCTAAAAACGCTCTATTACACTTTTTCGTTCACAATAACGATATTTGCATAACCTCACAGTTTTCAGCAACTTATTGCAGTACAGAACGTTGTATCTCGCTAAATGACATCGTTCTTTAAGGTTTCACGATGCTTGCATGCGCTTTAACGAGAGTATCACAATATAGCAGTTTCGCACTTGTAACGGTACAACACGCAGTAACTGGCTAGTTCATGCCGTTTTGTGTCCTTTCACAATATTTCACCTATCGCAGTTTCGTAGTCACAATAAAACAACACTATCTCGTTAGATGACGTCGTTTTTGGTGGTTTCACGACGCTACCTAGCTTAAACTAACTCAACCTAACATAACCTTCGCATTTCTATCGTAAAAAAACGTTTTACTCGCCACTTTACAATGCTTTCTACAACATTACGACGGTTCATGCGATTTAACATAAGATATCGCAGTTCCCGACTGGTAATGGTGAAAAACACTGCATCTCACTAAGTGACATTGTTTAATGCGGTTTTACGACCGTTCATATCTTAACCTAACCTAACCTAACCTAACCTTACTTAACCTAACCTAACCTAACGTAACCTAACATAACCTAACCTAACCTAACCTAACCCAACCCAACCCAACCCAACCCAACCCAACCCAACCCAACCCAACCCAAACCCACCCAACCCAACCTAACCTAACCTAACCTAACCCAACCCAACCCAACCTAACCTAAACTAACCTAAACTACCCAACCTAACCTAACCTAACCCAACCCAACCCAACCCAATCTAACCTACCCTAACCTAACCTAACCCAACCTAACCTAACCTAACCTAACCTAACCTAACCCAACCCAACCCAACCTAACCTAACCTAACAAACCTAACCTAAGCTAACCTAACCTAACCTTACCTAACCTAACCTAACCTAACCTAACGTAACCTAACGTAACCTAACCTAACCTAACCTAACGCAACCTAACCCAACCCAACCCAACCTAACCTAATCCAACCCAAACCAACCTAACCTAACCTAACCCAACCTAACGACGATTGCAAGCGCTTTCACAATAGATATCGCAGTTCCCGAATCGTAATGGTGAAAAACACTGCATCTCACTAAGTGACATCGTTTAATGCGGTTTTACGACGGTTCATATCTTAACCTAACCTAACATTCGCACTTGTAACTAAAAACGCTCTATTACACTGTTTCGTTCAGAATTACGATATTTGAATAACCTCACAGTTTTTCAGCAACTTATTGCAGTACAGAACGCTGTATCTAAATGACATCGTTCTTTAAGGTTTCACGATGCTTGCATGCGCTTTAACGAGAATATCACAATATATCAGTTTCGCACTTGTAACGGTACAACACGCAGTACCTGGCGAGTTCATGCCGTTTTGTGTCCTTTCACAATATTTCACCTATCGCAGTTTCGTAGTCACAATAAAACAACACTATCTCGTTAGATGACGTCGTTTTTGGTGGTTTAACGACGCTACCTAGCTTAAACTAACTCGACCTAACATAACCTTCGCACTTCTATCTTTAGAAAACGTTTTACTCGCTACTTTACAAGGCTTTCTACAATATTACGACGGTTCATGCGATTTAACATAAGATATTGCAGTTCCCGACTTGTAATGGTGAAAAACACTGCATCTCACTAAGTGACATTGTTTATTGCGGTTTTACGACGGTTCATATCTTAACCTAACCTAACATTCGCACTTGTATTTCAAAACGCTCTATTACACTGTTTCGTTCACAATTACGATATTTGCATGACCTCACAGTTTTTCACCACCTTATTACAGTACAGAACGCTGTATCTCGCTAAATGACATCATTCTTTAAGGTTTCACGATGCTTGCATGCGCTTTAACGAGAATATCACAACATAGCAGTTTCGCACTTGTAACGGTACAACACGCAGTATTTGGCTTGTTCATGCCGTTTTGTGTGCTTTCACAACATTTAAGCTATCGCAGTTTCGTAGTCACAATAAAACAACACTATCTCGTTAGATGACGTCGTTTTTGGTGGTTTCACGACGCTACTTAGCTTAAACTAACATGACCTTCGCACTTCTATCGTTAGAAAACGTTTTACTCGCTACTTTACAATGCTTTCTACAACACTACGACGGTTTCATGCGATTTAACATAGGATATCGCAGTTCCCGACTTGTAATGATGAAAAACACTGCATCTGACTAAGTGACATTGTTTATTGCGGATTTACGACGGTTCATATCTTAACCTAACCTAACCTAACCTAACCTTACCTAACCTAACCTAAGCTAACCTAACCTAACCTAACTTAACCTAACCTAACCTAACACAACCCAACCCAACCCCACCCAACCCAACCTAACCTAACCTAACCTAACCCAACCCAACCCAACCTAACCTAAACTAACCTTAAATTACCTAACCTAACCTAACCTAACCCAACCCAACCCAACCAACCTAACCTAACCTAACCTAATCTAACCCAACCCAACCCAACCCAACCCAACCCAACCCAACCTAACCTAACCTAACCTAACCTAACCCAACCTAACCTAACCTAACCTAACCTAACCCAACCTAACCTAACCTAACCTAACCTAACCTAACCAAACCCAACCCAACCCAACCTAACCTAACCTAACAGACCTAACCTAACCTAACCTAACCTTACCTAACCTAACGTAACCTAACCTAACCTAACCTAACCCAACCTAACCCAACCCAACCTAACCTAATCCAACCCAAACCAACCTAATCTAACCTAACCTAACCCAACCTAACCCAACCCAACCCAACCTAACCTAATCCAACCCAAACCAACCTAACCTAATCTAACTTAACCTAATTCAACCTAACGACAGTTGCAAGCGTTTTCACATTAGATATCGCAGTTCCCGACTTGTAATGGTGAAAAACACTGCATCTCGCTAAGTCACATCGTTTAATGCGGTTTTACGACGGTTCATATCTTAACCTAACCTAACATTCGCACTTGTATCTAAAAACGCTCTATTACACTGTTTCGTTCACAATTACGATATTTGCATAACCTCACAGTTTCTCACCAACTTATTACAGTACAGAACGCTGTATCTCGCTAAATGACATCATTCTTTAAGGTTTCACGATGCTTGCATGCGCTTTAACGAGAATATCACAACATAGCAGTTTCCCACTTGTAACAGTACAACGCGCAGTATTTGGCTTGTTCATGCCGTTTTGTGTGCTTTCACAACATTTCACCTATCGCAGTTTCGTACTCGCAATAAAACAACACTATCTCGTTAGATGACGTCGTTTTTGGTGGTTTCACGACGCTACCTAGCTTAAACTAACATAACTCAACCTAACATAACCTTCGCACTTCTATCGTTAGAAAACGCTTTACTCGCTACTTTACAATGCTCTCTACAATATACGACGGTTTCATGCGCTTTCACATTAGATATCGGAGTTCCCGACTTGTAATGGTGAAAAACACTGCATCTCACTAAGTGACATTGTTTATAGCGGTTTTACGACGGTTCATATCTTAACCTAACCAAACCTAACCTAAGCTAACCTAACCTTACCTAACCTACCCTAACCTAACCTAACCTAACGTAACCTAACCTAACCTAACCTAACGTAACCTAACCTAACCTAACCTAACCTAACCCAACCTAACCCAACCCAACCCAACCTAACCTAATTCAACCCAAACCAACCTAACCGAACCCAACGACGGTTGCAAGCGCTTTCACATTAGATATCGCAGTTCCCGACTTGTAACGGTGAAAAACACTGCATCTCACTGACATTCTTTAATGCGGTTTTACGACGGTTCATATGTCAACCTAACGTAACATTCGCACTTGTATCTCAAAACGCTCTATTACACTGTTTCGTTCACAATTACGATATTTGCATGACCTCACAGTTTTTCACCAACTTATTACACTACAGAACGCTGTATCTCGCTGAATGACATCATTATTTAAGGTTTAACGATGCTTGCATGCGCTTTAACGAGAATATCACAACATAGCAGTTTCGCACTTGTAACGGTACAACACGCAGTATTTGGCTTGTTCATGCCGTTTTGTGTGCTTTCACAACTTTTACCACCTATCGCAGTTTCGTACTCGCAATAAAACAACACTATCTCTTTAGATGACGTCGTTTTTGGTGGTTTCACGACGCTACCTAGCTCAAACTAACATAACTACACCTAACATAACCTTCACACTTCTATCGTTAGAAAACGTTTTACTCGCTACTTTACATTGCTTGCTACAACATTACGACGGTTTCAAGCGTTTTCACATTAGAAGTCGCAGTTCCCGACTTGTAATGGTGAAAAACACTGCATCTCACTAAGTGACATTGTTTATTGCGGTTTTACGACGGTTCATATCTTAACCTAACCTTACCTAAGCTATCCTTACCCAACCTTACCTAACCTAACCTAACCAAACTTAACCTAACCCAACCTAACCTAACCTAACCCAACCCAACCCAACCCAACCCAACCTAACCTAACCCAACCCAACCCAACCCAACCCAACCTAACCCGACCCAACCCAACCCAACCCAACCCAACCTAACCTAACCTAACCTAACCTAACCTAACCTAACCCAACCTAACCCAACCCAACCCAACCTAACCTAATCCAACCCAAACCAACCTAACCTAACCTAACCTAACCCAACCTAACGACGGTTGCAAGCGCTTTCACAATAGATATCGCAGTTCCCGAATCGTAATGGTGAAAAACACTGCATCTCACTAAGTGACATTGTTTAATGCGGTTTTACGACGGTTCATATCTTAACCTAACCTAAGATTCCCACTTGTATCTAAAAACGCTCTGTTACACTCTTTCATTCACAATTACGATATTTGCATAACCTCACAGTTTTTCAGCAACTTATTGCAGTACAGAACGCTGTATCTCGCTAAATGACATCGTTCTTCAAGGTTTCACGATGCTTGCGTGCGCTTTAACGAGAATATCACAATATATCAGTTTCGCACTTGTAACGGTACAACACGCAGTACCTGGCGAGTTCATGCCGTTTTGTGTCCTTTCACAATATTTCACCTATTGCAGTTTCGTAGTCACAATAAAACAACACTATCTCGTTAGATGACGTCGTTTTTGGTGGTTTAACGACGCTACCTAGCTTAAACTAACTCAACCTAACATAACCTTCGCACTTCTATCTTTAGAAAACGTTTTACTCGCTACTTTACGAGGCTTTCTACAACATTACGACGGTTCATGCGATTTAACATAAGATATCGCAGTTCCCGACTTGTAATGGTGAAAAACACTACATCTCACTAAGTGACATTGTTTATTGCGGTTTTACGACGGTTCATATCTTAACCTAACCTAACATTCGCACTTGTATTTCAAAACGCTCTATTACACTGTTTCGTTCACAATTACGATATTTGCATGACCTCACAGTTTTTCACCACCTTATTACAGTACAGAACGCTGTATCTCGCTAAATGACATCATTCTTTAAGGTTTCACGATGCTTGCATGCGCTTTAACGAGAATATCATAACATAGCAGTTTCGCACTTGTAACGGAACAACACGCAGAATTTGGCTTGTTCATGCCGTTTTGTGTGCTTTCACAACATTTCACCTATCGCAGTTTCGTACTCGCAATAAAACAACACTATCTCGTTAGATGACGTCGTTTTTGGTGGTTTCACGACGCTACCTAGCTTAAACTAACATAACCTTCGCACTTCTATCGTTAGAAAATGTTTTACTCGATACTTTACATTGCTTTCTACAACATTACGACGGTTGCAAGCGCTTTCATATTAGATATCGCAGTTCCCGGCTTGTAAAGGTGAAAAACACTGCATCTCGCTAAGTCACATCGTTTAATGCGGTTTTACGACGGTTCATATCTTAACCTAACCTAACATTCGCACTTGTATCTAAAAACGCTCTATTACCCTGTTTCGTTCACAATTACGATATTTGCATAACCTCACAGTTTCTCACCAACTTAATACAGTACAGAACGCTGTATCTCGCTAAATGACATCATTCTTTAAGGTTTCACGATGCTTGCATGCGCTTTAACGAGAATATCACAACATAGCAGTTTCCCACTTGTAACAGTACAACGCGCAGTATTTGGCTTGTTCATGCCGTTTTGTGTGCTTTCACAACATTTCACCTATCGCAGTTTCGTACTCGCAATAAAACAACACTATCTCGTTAGATGACGTTTTTGGTGGTTTCACGACGCTACCTAGCTTAAACTAACATAACTCAACCTAACATAACCTTCGCACTTCTATCGTTAGAAAACGCTTCACTCGCTACTTTACAATGCTCTCTACAATATACGACGGTTTCATGCGCTTTCACATTAGATATCGGAGTTCCCGACTTGTAATGGTGAAAAACACTGCATCTCACTAAGTGACATTGTTTAATGCGGTTTTACGACGGTTC
Organism: Rhipicephalus microplus; assembly: GCF_043290135.1. Classification (NCBI taxonomy): domain Eukaryota; kingdom Metazoa; phylum Arthropoda; class Arachnida; order Ixodida; family Ixodidae; genus Rhipicephalus; species Rhipicephalus microplus. Next base: position 510,667,483 of record NC_134710.1, read on the forward strand.
ATATCTTAACCTAACCTAACCTAACCAAACCTAACCTAACCTAACCTTACCTAACCTACCCTAACCTAACCTACTCTAACGTAACCTAACCTAACCTAACGTAACCTAACCTAACCTAACCTAACCTAACCCAACCTAACCCAACCCAACCTAACCTAATTCAACCCAAACCAACCTAACCTAAAATAATCTAACCTAACCCAACCCAACCCAACCCAACCCAACCCAACCTAACCTAACCTAACCTAACCTAACCCAACCTAACCTAACCTAACCTAACCTAACCCAACCCAACCCAACCTAACCTAACCTAACAAACCTAACCTAACCTAACCTAACCTTACCTAACCTAACGTAACCTAACCTAACCTAACCTAACGTAACCTAACGTAACCTAACCTAACCTAACCTAACCCAACCTAACCCAACCCAACCCAACCCAACCCAACCCAACCTAACCTAATCCAACCCAAACCAACCTAACCTAATCTAACCTAACCTAATTCAACCTAACGACTGTTGCAAGCGTTTTCACATTAGATATCGCAGTTCCCGACTTGTAATGGTGAAAAACACTGCATCTCACTAAGTGACATTGTTTAATGCGGTTTTACGACGGTTCATATCTTAACCTAACCTAACATTCGCACTTGTATCTAAAAACGCTCTATTACACTTTTTCGTTCACAATTACGATATTTGCATAACCTCACAGTTTTCAGCAACTTATTGCAGTACAGAATGCTGTATCTCGCTAAATGACATCGTTATTTAAGGTTTCACGATGCTTGCATGCGCTTTAACGAGAATATCGCAATATAGCAGTTTCGCACTTGTAACGGTACAACACGCAGTGACTGGCTAGTTCATGCCGTTTTGTGTCCTTTCACAATATTTCACCAATCGCAGTTTCGTAGTCACAATAAAACAACACTATCTCGTTAGATGACGTCGTTTTTGGTGGTTTCACGACGCTACCTAGCTTAAACTAACTCAACCTAACATAACCTTCGCATTTCTATCGTAAAAGAACGTTTTACTCGCTACTTTACAATGCTTTCTACAACATTACGACGGTTCATGCGATTTAACATAAGATATCGCAGTTCCCGACTTGTAATGGTGAAAAACACTGCATCTCACTAAGTGACATTGTTAATTGCGGTTTTACGACCGTTCATATCTTAACCTAACCTAACCTAACCTAACCTTACTTAACCTAACCTAACCTAACCTAACGTAACCTATTTTAACCTAACCTAACCTAACCCAACCCAACCCAATCCAACCCAACCCAATCCAACCTAACCTAACCCAACCCAACCCAACCCAACCCAACCCCACCCAACCCAACCTAACCTAACCTAACCTAACCTAACCCAACCCAACCCAACCCAAACTAACCTAAACTAACCTAAAATTACCCAACCTAACCTAACCTAACCCAACCCAACCCAACCCAACCCAACCCAACCTAACCTAACCTAACCTAACCTAACCCAACCTAACCTAACCTAACCTAACCCAACCCAACCCAACCCAACCTAACCTAACCTAACAAACCTAACCTAACCTAACCTAACCTAACCTTACCTAACCTAACGTAACCTAACCTAACCTAACCTAACGTAACCTAACGTAACCTAACCTAACCCAACCCAACCCAACCCAACCTAACCTAATCCAACCCAAACCAACCTAACCTAACCTAACCTAACCTAACCCAACCTAACGACGGTTGCAAGCGCTTTCACAATAGATATCGCAGTTCCCGAGTCGTAATGGTGAAAAACACTGCATCTCACTAAGTGACATTGTTTAATGCGGTTTTACGACGGTTCATATCTTAACCTAACCTAACATTCGCACTTGTATCTAAAAACGCTCTATTCCACTCTTTCATTCACAATTACGATATTTGCATAACCTCACAGTTTTTCAGCAACTTATTGTAGTACAGAACGCTGTATCTCGCTAAATGACATCGTTCTTTAAGGTTTCACGATGCTTGCATGCGCTTTAACGAGAATATCACAATATATCAGTTTCGCACTTGTAACGGTACAACACGCAGTACCTGGCGAGTTCATGCCGTTTTGTGTCCTTTCACAATATTTCACCTATCGCAGTTTCGTAGTCACAATAAAACAACACTATCTCGTTAGATGACGTCGTTTTTGGTGGTTTAACGACGCTACCTAGCTTAAACTAACTCAACCTAACATAACCTTCGCACTTCTATGTTTAGAAAACGTTTTACTCGCTACTTTACAAGGCTTTCTACAACAGTACGACGGTTCATGCGATTTAACATAAGATATCGCAGTTCCCGACTTGTAATGGTGAAAAACACTGCATCTCACTAAGTGACATTGTTTATTGCGGTTTTACGACGGTTCATATCTTAACCTAACCTAACCTAACCTTACTTTACCTAACCTAACCTAACCTAACGTAACCTATTTTAACCTAACCTAACCTAACCTAACCCAACCCAACCCAATCCAACCCAACCCAACCCAACCTAACCTAACCTAACCCAACCCCACCCAACCCAACCTAACCTAACCTAACCTAACCTAACCCAACCCAACCTAACCTAAACTAACCTAAAATTACCCAACCTAACCTAACCTAACCCAACCCAACCCAACCCAACCCAACCTAACCTAACCTAACCCAACCTAACCTAACCTAACCTAACCCAACCCAACCCAACCCAACCTAACCTAACCTAACAAACCTAACCTAACCTAACCTAACCTTACCTAACCTAACGTAACCTAACCTAACCTAACGTAACCTAACGTAACCTAACCTAACCTAACCTAACCCAACCTAACCCAACCCAACCCAACCTAACCTAATCCAACCCAAACCAACCTAACCTAACCTAACCTAACCTAACCCAACCTAACGACGGTTGCAAGCGCTTTCACAATAGATATCGCAGTTCCCGAATCGTAATGGTGAAAAACACTGCATCTCACTAAGTGACATGTTTAATGCGGTTTTACGACGGTTCATATCTTAACCTAACCTAACATTCGCACTTGTATCTAAAAACGCTCTATTACACTCTTTCATTCACAATTACGATATTTGCATAACCTCACAGTTTTTCAGCAACTTATTGCAGTACAGAACGCTGTATCTCGCTAAATGACATCGTTCTTTAAGGTTTCACGATGCTTGCATGCGCTTTAACGAGAATATCACAATATATCAGTTTCGCACTTGTAACGGTACAACACGCAGTACCTGGCGAGTTCATGCCGTTTTGTGTCCTTTCACAATATTTCACCTATCGCAGTTTCGTAGTCACAATAAAACAACACTATCTCGCTAGATGACGTCGTTTTTGGTGGTTTAATGACGCTACCTAGCTTAAACTAACTCAACCTAACATAACCTTCGCACTTCTATCTTTAGAAAACGTTTTAGTCGCTACTTTGCAAGGCTTTCTACAACATTACGACGGTTCTTGCGATTTAACATAAGATATCGCAGTTCCCGACTTGTAATGGTGAAAAACACTGCATCTCACTAAGTGACATTGTTTATTGCGGTTTTACGACGTTTCATATCTTAACCTAACCTAACATTCGCACTTGTATTTCAAAACGCTCTATTACACTGTTTCGTTCACAATTACGATATTTGCATGACCTCACAGTTTTTCACCACCTTATTACAGTACAGAACGCTGTATCTCGCTAAATGACATCATTCTTTAAGGTTTCACGATGCTTGCATGCGCTTTAACGAGAATATCATAACATAGCAGTTTCGCACTTGTAACGGAACAACACGCAGTATTTAGCTTGTTCATGCCGTTTTCTGTGCTTTCACAACATTTCACCTATCGCAGTTTCGTACTCGCAATAAAGCAACACTATCTCGTTAGATGACGTCGTTTTTGGTGGTTTCACGACGCTACCTAGCTTAAACTAACATAACTCAACCTAACATATCCTTCGCACTTCTATCGTCAGAAAACGTTTTACTCGCTACTTTGCAATGCTCTCTACAACAATACGACGGTTTCATGCGCTTTCACATTAGATATCGCAGTTCCCGACTTGTAATGGTGAAAAACACTGCATCTCACTAAGTGACATTGTTTAATGCGGCTTTACGACGGTTCATATCCTAACCTAACCCAACATTCGCACTTGTATCTCAAAACGCTCTATTACACTGTTTCGTTCACAATTACGATATTTGCATGACCTCACAGTTTTTCACCAACTATTTACAGTACAGCACGCTGTATCTCGCTAAATGAAATCATTCTTTAAGGTTTCACGATGCTTGCATGCGCTTTAGCGAGAATATCACAACATAGCAGTTTCGCACTTGTAACGATACAACGCGCAGTATTTGGCTTGTTCATGCCGTTTTGTGTGCTTTCACAACATTTCACCTATCGCAGTTTCGTACTCGCAATAAAACAACACTATCTCGTTAGATGACGTCGTTTTTGGTGGTTTCACGACGCTACCTAGCTTAAACTAACATAACTCAACCTAACATAACCTTCGCACTTCTATCGTTAGAAAACGCTTTACTCGCTACTTTACAATGCTCTCTACAATATACGACGGTTCATGCGATTTAACATAAGATATCGCAGTTCCCAACTTGTAATGGTGAAAAACACTGCATCTCACTAAGTGACATTGTTTAATGCGGTTTTACGACCGTTCATATCTTAACCTTACCTAACCTAACCTAACCTAACCTAACCTAACGTAACCTATTTTAACCTAACCTAACCTAACCCAACCCAACCCAACCCAATCCAACCCAACCCAACCCAACCTAACCTAACCTAACCTAACCTAACCCAACCCAACCCAACCCAACCCCACCCAACCCAACCTAACCTATCCTAACCTAACCTAACCCAACCCAACCCAACCCAACCTAACCTAAACTAACCTAAAATTACCCAACCTAACCTAACCTAACCCAATCCAACCCAACCCAACCTAACCTAACCTAACCTAACCCAACCTAACCTAACCTAACCTAACCCAACCCAACCCAACCCAATCGAACCTAACCTAACAAACCTAACCTAACCTAACCTAACCTAACCTTACCTAACCTAACGTATCCTAACCTAACCTAACCTAACCTATCGTAACCTAACGTAACCTAACCTAACCTAACCTAACCTAACCCAACCTAACCCAACCCAACCCAACCTAACCTAATCCAACCCAAACCAACCTAACCTAACCTAACCTAACCCAACCTAACGACGGTTGCAAGCGCTTTCACAATAGATATCGCAGTTCCCGAATCGTAATGGTGAAAAACACTGCATCTCACTAAGTGACATTGTTTAATGCGGTTTTACGACGGTTCATATCTTAACCTAACCTAAGATTCCCACTTGTATCTAAAAACGCTCTGTTACACTCTTTCATTCACAATTACGATATTTGCATAACCTCACAGTTTTTCAGCAACTTATTGCAGTACAGAACGCTGTATCTCGCTAAATGACATCGTTCTTCAAGGTTTCACGATGCTTGCGTGCGCTTTAACGAGAATATCACAATATATCAGTTTCGCACTTGTAACGGTACAACACGCAGTACCTGGCGAGTTCATGCCGTTTTGTGTCCTTTCACAATATTTCACCTATTGCAGTTTCGTAGTCACAATAAAACAACACTATCTCGTTAGATGACGTCGTTTTTGGTGGTTTAACGACGCTACCTAGCTTAAACTAACTCAACCTAACATAACCTTCGCACTTCTATCTTTAGAAAACGTTTTACTCGCTACTTTACAAGGCTTTCTACAACATTACGACGGTTCATGCGATTTAACATAAGATATCGCAGTTCCCGACTTGTAATGGTGAAAAACACTACATCTCACTAAGTGACATTGTTTATTGCGGTTTTACGACGGTTCATATCTTAACCTAACCTAACATTCGCACTTGTATTTCAAAACGCTCTATTACACTGTTTCGTTCACAATTACGATATTTGCATGACCTCACAGTTTTTCACCACCTTATTACAGTACAGAACGCTGTATCTCGCTAAATGACATCATTCTTTAAGGTTTCACGATGCTTGCATGCGCTTTAACGAGAATATCATAACATAGCAGTTTCGCACTTGTAACGGAACAACACGCAGAATTTGGCTTGTTCATGCCGTTTTGTGTGCTTTCACAACATTTCACCTATCGCAGTTTCGTACTCGCAATAAAACAACACTATCTCGTTAGATGACGTCGTTTTTGGTGGTTTCACGACGCTACCTAGCTTAAACTAACATAACTCAACCTAACATAACCTTCGCACTTCTATCGTTAGAAAACGCTTCACTCGCTACTTTACAATGCTCTCTACAATATACGACGGTTTCATGCGCTTTCACATTAGATATCGGAGTTCCCGACTTGTAATGGTGAAAAACACTGCATCTCACTAAGTGACATTGTTTAATGTGGTTTTACGACGGTTCATATCTTAACCTAACCTAACCTAACCAAACCTAACCTAACCTAACCTTACCTAACCTACCCTAACCTAACCTACTCTAACGTAACCTAACCTAACCTAACGTAACCTAACCTAACCTAACCTAACCTAACCCAACCTAACCCAACCCAACCTAACCTAATTCAACCCAAACCAACCTAACCTAACCTAATCTAACCTAACCCAACCCAACCCAACCCAACCTAACCTAACCTAACCTAACCTAACCCAACCTAACCTAACCTAACCTAACCTAACCCAACCCAACCCAACCTAACCTAACCTAACAAACCTAACCTAACCTAACCTAACCTTACCTAACCTAACGTAACCTAACCTAACCTAACCTAACGTAACCTAACGTAACCTAACCTAACCTAACCTAACCCAACCTAACCCAACCCAACCCAACCCAACCCAACCTAACCTAATCCAACCCAAACCAACCTAACCTAATCTAACCTAACCTAATTCAACCTAACGACGGTTGCAAGCGTTTTCACATTAGATATCGCAGTTCCCGACTTGTAATGGTGAAAAACACTGCATCTCACTAAGTGACATTGTTTAATGCGGTTTTACGACGGTTCATATCTTAACCTAACCTAACATTCGCACTTGTATCTAAAAACGCTCTATTACACTTTTTCGTTCACAATTACGATATTTGCATAACCTCACAGTTTTCAGCAACTTATTGCAGTACAGAATGCTGTATCTCGCTAAATGACATCGTTATTTAAGGTTTCACGATGCTTGCATGCGCTTTAACGAGAATATCACAATATAGCAGTTTCGCACTTGTAACGGTACAACACGCAGTGACTGGCTAGTTCATGCCGTTTTGTGTCCTTTCACAATATTTCACCAATCGCAGTTTCGTAGTCACAATAAAACAACACTATCTCGTTAGATGACGTCGTTTTTGGTGGTTTCACGACGCTACCTAGCTTAAACTAACTCAACCTAACATAACCTTCGCATTTCTATCGTAAAAAAACGTTTTACTCGCTACTTTACAATGCTTTCTACAACATTACGACGGTTCATGCGATTTAACATAAGATATCGCAGTTCCCGACTTGTAATGGTGAAAAACACTGCATCTCACTAAGTGACATTGTTAATTGCGGTTTTACGACCGTTCATATCTTAACCTAAGCTAACCTAACCTAACCTTACTTAACCTAACCTAACCTAACCTAACGTAACCTATTTTAACCTAACCTAACCTAACCCAACCCAACCCAATCCAACCCAACCCAATCCAACCTAACCTAACCCAACCCAACCCAACCCAACCCCACCCAACCCAACCTAACCTAACCTAACCTAACCTAACCCAACCCAACCCAACCCAAACTAACCTAAACTAACCTAAAATTACCCAACCTAACCTAACCTAACCCAACCCAACCCAACCCAACCCAACCCAACCTAACCTAACCTAACCTAACCTAACCCAACCTAACCTAACCTAACCTAACCCAACCCAACCCAACCCAACCTAACCTAACCTAACAAACCTAACCTAACCTAACCTAACCTAACCTTACCTAACCTAACGTAACCTAACCTAACCTAACCTAACGTAACCTAACGTAACCTAACCTAACCTAACCCAACCTAACCCAACCCAACCCAACCTAACCTAATCCAACCCAAACCAACCTAACCTAACCTAACCTAACCTAACCTAACCCAACCTAACGACGGTTGCAAGCGCTTTCACAATAGATATCGCAGTTCCCGAATCGTAATGGTGAAAAACACTGCATCTCACTAAGTGACATTGTTTAATGCGGTTTTACGACGGTTCATATCTTAACCTAACCTAACATTCGCACTTGTATCTAAAAACGCTCTATTCCACTCTTTCATTCACAATTACGATATTTGCATAACCTCACAGTTTTTCAACAACTTATTGCAGTACAGAACGCTGTATCTCGCTAAATGACATCGTTCTTTAAGGTTTCACGATGCTTGCATGCGCTTTAACGAGAATATCACAATATATCAGTTTCGCACTTGTAACGGTACAACACGCAGTACCTGGCGAGTTCATGCCGTTTTGTGTCCTTTCACAATATTTCACATATCGCAGTTTCGTAGTCACAATAAAACAACGCTATCTCGTTAGATGACGTCGTTTTTGGTGGTTTAACGACGCTACCTAGCTTAAACTAACTCAACCTAACATAACCTTCGCACTTCTATGTTTAGAAAACGTTTTACTCGCTACTTTACAAGGCTTTCTACAACAGTACGACGGTTCATGCGATTTAACATAAGATATCGCAGTTCCCGACTTGTAATGGTGAAAAACACTGCATCTCACTAAGTGACATTGTTTATTGCGGTTTTACGACGGTTCATATCTTAACCTAACCTAACCTAACCTAACCTTACTTTACCTAACCTAACCTAACCTAACGTAACCTATTTTAACCTAACCTAACCTAACCTAACCCAACCCAACCCAATCCAACCCAACCCAACCCAACCTAACCTAACCTAACCCAACCCCACCCAACCCAACCTAACCTAACCTAACCTAACCTAACCCAACCCAACCCAACCCAACCTAACCTAAACTAACCTAAAATTACCCAACCTAACCTAACCTAACCCAACCCAACCCAACCCAACCCAACCTAACCTAACCTAACCTAACCCAACCTAACCTAACCTAACCTAACCCAACCCAACCCAACCCAACCTAACCTAACAAACCTAACCTAACCTAACCTAACCTTACCTAACCTAACGTAACCTAACCTAACCTAACCTAACGTAACCTAACGTAACCTAACCTAACCTAACCTAACCCAACCTAACCCAACCCAACCCAACCTAACCTAATCCAACCCAAACCAACCTAACCTAACCTAACCTAACCTAACCCAACCTAACGACGGTTGCAAGCGCTTTCACAATAGATATCGCAGTTCCCGAATCGTAATGGTGAAAAACACTGCATCTCACTAAGTGACATGTTTAATGCGGTTTTACGACGGTTCATATCTTAACCTAACCTAACATTCGCACTTGTATCTAAAAACGCTCTATTACACTCTTTCATTCACAATTACGATATTTGCATAACCTCACAGTTTTTCAGCAACTTATTGCAGTACAGAACGCTGTATCTCGCTAAATGACATCGTTCTTTAAGGTTTCACGATGCTTGCATGCGCTTTAACGAGAATATCACAATATATCAGTTTCGCACTTGTAACGGTACAACACGCAGTACCTGGCGAGTTCATGCCGTTTTGTGTCCTTTCACAATATTTCACCTATCGCAGTTTCGTAGTCACAATAAAACAACACTATCTCGCTAGATGACGTCGTTTTTGGTGGTTTAACGACGCTACCTAGCTTAAACTAACTCAACCTAACATAACCTTCGCACTTCTATCTTTAGAAAACGTTTTAGTCGCTACTTTGCAAGGCTTTCTACAACATTACGACGGTTCATGCGATTTAACATAAGATATCGCAGTTCCCGACTTGTAATGGTGAAAAACACTGCATCTCACTAAGTGACATTGTTTATTGCGGTTTTACGACGGTTCATATCTTAACCTAACCTAACATTCGCACTTGTATTTCAAAACGCTCTATTACACTGTTTCGTTCACAATTACGATATTTGCATGACCTCACAGTTTTTCACCACCTTATTACAGTACAGAACGCTGTATCTCGCTAAATGACATCATTCTTTAAGGTTTCACGATGCTTGCATGCGCTTTAGCGAGAATATCATAACATAGCAGTTTCGCACTTGTAACGGAACAACACGCAGTATTTAGCTTGTTCATGCCGTTTTCTGTGCTTTCACAACATTTCACCTATCGCAGTTTCGTACTCGCAATAAAACAACACTATCTCGTTAGATGACGTCGTTTTTGGTGGTTTCACGACGCTACCTAGCTTAAACTAACATAACCTTCGCACTTCTATCGTTAGAAAACGTTTTACTCGATACTTTACATTGCTTTCTACAACATTACGACGATTGCAAGCGCTTTCACATTAGATATCGGAGTTCCCGACTTGTAATGGTGAAAAACACTGCATCTCACTAAGTGACATTGTTTAATGCGGTTTTACGACGGTTCATATCTTAACCTAACCTAACCTAACCAAACCTAACCTAACCTAACCTAACCTTACCTAACCTACCCTAACCTAACCTAACGTAACCTAACCTAACCTAACCTAACGTAACCTAACCTAACCTAACCTAACCCAACCTAACCCAACCCAACCCAACCTAACCTAATTCAACCCAAACCAACCTAACCGAACCTAACGACGGTTGCAAGCGCTTTCACATTAGATATCGCAGTTCCCGACTTGTAACGGTGAAAAACACTGCATCTCACTGACATTCTTTAATGCGGTTTTACGACGGTTCATATGTTAACCTAACGTAACATTCGCACTTGTATCTCAAAACGCTCTATTACACTGTTTCGTTCACAATTACGATATTTGCATGACCTCACAGTTTTTCACCAACTTATTACACTACAGAACGCTGTATCTCGCTAAATGACATCATTATTTAAGGTTTAACGATGCTTGCATGCGCTTTAACGAGAATATCACAACATAGCAGTTTCGCACTTGTAACGGTACAACACGCAGTATTTGGCTTGTTCATGCCGTTTTGTGTGCTTTCACAACTTTTACCACCTATCGCAGTTTCGTACTCGCAATAAAACAACACTATCTCTTTAGATGACGTCGTTTTTTGTGGTCTCACGACGCTACCTAGCTCAAACTAACATAACTACACCTAACATAACCTTCGCACTTCTATCGTTAGAAAACGCTTCAGTCGCTACTTTACAATGCTCTCTACAATATACGACGGTTTCATGCGCTTTCACATTAGATATCGGATTTCCCGACTTGTAATGGTGAAAAACACTGCATCTCACTAAGTGACATTGTTTAATGCGGTTTTACGACGGTTCATATCTTAACCTAACCTAACCTAACCAAACCTAACCTAACCTAACCTAACCTTACCTAACCTACCCTAACCTAACCTAACCTAACGTAACCTAACCTAACCTAACCTAACGTAACCTAACCTAACCTAACCTAACCCAACCTAACCCAACCCAACCCAACCTAACCTAATTCAACCCAAACCAACCTAACCGAACCTAACGACGGTTGCAAGCGCTTTCACATTAGATATCGCAGTTCCCGACTTGTAACGGTGAAAAACACTGCATCTCACTGACATTCTTTAATGCGGTTTTACGACGGTTCATATGTTAACCTAACGTAACATTCGCACTTGTATCTCAAAACGCTCTATTACACTGTTTCGTTCACAATTACGATATTTGCATGACCTCACAGTTTTTCACCAACTTATTACACTACAGAACGCTGTATCTCGCTAAATGACATCATTATTTAGGGTTAACGATGCTTGCATGCGCTTTAACGAGAATATCACAACATAGCAGTTTCGCACTTGTAACGGTACAACACGCAGTATTTGGCTTGTTCATGCCGTTTTGTGTGCTTTCACAACTTTTACCACCTATCGCAGTTTCGTACTCGCAATAAAACAACACTATCTCTTTAGATGACGTCGTTTTTGGTGGTTTCACGACGCTACCTAGCTTAAACTAACATGACCTTCGCACTTCTATCGTTAGAAAACGTTTTACTCGCTACTTTACAATGCTTTCTACAACATTACGACGGTTTCATGCGATTTAACATAAGATATCGGAGTTCCCGACTTGTAATGGTGAAAAACACTGCATCTCACTAAGTGACATTGTTTAATGCGGTTTTACGACGGTTCATATCTTAACCTAACCTAACCTAACCAAACCTAACCTAACCTAACCTTACCTAACCTACCCTAACCTAACCTACTCTAACGTAACCTAACCTAACCTAACGTAACCTAACCTAACCTAACCTAACCCAACCTAACCCAACCCAACCTAACCTAATTCAACCCAAACCAACCTAACCTAACCTAATCTAACCTAACCCAACCCAACCCAACCCAACCCAACCCAACCTAACCTAACCTAACCTAACCTAACCCAACCTAACCTAACCTAACCTAACCCAACCCAACCCAACCTAACCTAACCTAACAAACCTAACCTAACCTAACCTAACCTTACCTAACCTAACGTAACCTAACCTAACCTAACCTAACGTAACCTAACGTAACCTAACCTAACCTAACCTAACCCAACCTAACCCAACCCAACCCAATTCAACCCAACCTAACCTAATCCAACCCAAACCAACCTAACCTAATCTAACCTAACCTAATTCAACCTAACGACGGTTGCAAGCGTTTTCACATTAGATATCGCAGTTCCCGACTTGTAATAGTGAAAAACACTGCATCTCACTAAGTGACATTGTTTAATGCGGTTTTACGACGGTTCATATCTTAACCTAACCTAACATTCGCACTTGTATCTAAAAACGCTCTATTACACTTTTTCGTTCACAATTACGATATTTGCATAACCTCACAGTTTTCAGCAACTTATTGCAGTACAGAATGCTGTATCTCGCTAAATGACATCGTTATTTAAGGTTTCACGATGCTTGCATGCGCTTTAACGAGAATATCACAATATAGCAGTTTCGCACTTGTAACGGTACAACACGCAGTGACTGGCTAGTTCATGCCGTTTTGTGTCCTTTCACAATATTTCACCAATCGCAGTTTCGTAGTCACAATAAAACAACACTATCTCGTTAGATGACGTCGTTTTTGGTGGTTTCACGACGCTACCTAGCTTAAACTAACTCAACCTAACATAACCTTCGCATTTCTATCGTAAAAAAACGTTTTACTCGCTACTTTACAATGCTTTCTACAACATTACGACGGTTCATGCGATTTAACATAAGATATCGCAGTTCCCGACTTGTAATGGTGAAAAACACTGCATCTCACTAAGTGACATTGTTAATTGCGGTTTTACGACCGTTCATATCTTAACCTAACCTAACCTAACCTAACCTTACTTAACCTAACCTAACCTAACCTAACGTAACCTATTTTAACCTAACCTAACCTAACCCAACCCAACCCAATCCAACCCAACCCAATCCAACCTAACCTAACCTAACCCAACCCAACCCAACCCCACCCAACCCAACCTAACCTAACCTAACCTAACCTAACCCAACCCAACCCAACCCAAACTAACCTAAACTAACCTAAAATTACCCAACCTAACCTAACCTAACCCAACCCAACCCAACCCAACCCAACCCAACCTAACCTAACCTAACCTAACCTAACCCAACCTAACCTAACCTAACCTAACCCAACCCAACCCAACCCAACCTAACCTAACCTAACAAACCTAACCTAACCTAACCTAACCTAACCTTACCTAACCTAACGTAACCTAACCTAACCTAACCTAACGTAACCTAACGTAACCTAACCTAACCTAACCTAACCCAACCTAACCCAACCCAACCCAACCTAACCTAATCCAACCCAAACCAACCTAACCTAACCTAACTTAACCTAACCCAACCTAACGACGGTTGCAAGCGCTTTCACAATAGATATCGCAGTTCCCGAATCGTAATAGTGAAAAACACTGCATCTCACTAAGTGACATTGTTTAATGCGGTTTTACGACGGTTCATATCTTAACCTAACCTAACATTCGCACTTGTATCTAAAAACACTCTATTACACTCTTTCATTCACAATTACGATATTTGCATAACCTCACAGTTTTTCAGCAACCTATTGCAGTACAGAACGCTGTATCTCGCTAAATGACATCGTTCTTTAAGGTTTCACGATGCTTGCATGCGCTTTAACGAGAATATAACAATATATCAGTTTCGCACTTGTAACGGTACAACACGCAGTACCTGGCGAGTTCATGCCGTTTTGTGTCCTTTCACAATATTTCACCTATCGCAGTTTCGTAGTCACAATAAAACAACACTATCTCGCTAGATGACGTCGTTTTTGGTGGTTTAACGACGCTACCTAGCTTAAACTAACTCAACCTAACATAACCTTCGCACTTCTATCTTTAGAAAACGTTTTACTCGCTACTTTACAAGGCTTTCTACAACATTACGACGGTTCATGCGATTTAACATAAGATATCGCAGTTCCCGACTTGTAATGGTGAAAAACACTGCATCTCACTAAGTGACATTGTTTATTGCGGTTTTACGACGGTTCATATCTTAACCTAACCTAACATTCGCACTTGTATTTCAAAACGCTCTATTACACTGTTTCGTTCACAAT
>NC_134710.1:510684807-510702307 GCF_043290135.1 Rhipicephalus microplus
TCGCACTTCTATCGTTAGAAAACGTTTTACTCGCTACATTACAATGCTTTCTACAACATTACGACGGTTTCATGCGATTTAACGTAAGATATCGCAGTTCCCGACTTGTATAGGTGAAAAACACTGCATCTCACTAAGTGACATTGTTTAATGCGGATTTACGACGGTTCATATCTTAACCCAACCTAACCTAACCTAACCTTACCTAACCTAACCTGAGCTAACCTAACCTAACCTAACTTAACCTAACCTAACCTAACCTAACCTAACCCAACCCAACCCAACCCAAACCAAGCTCACCTAACCTAACCTAACCCAACCCAACCCAACCCAAACCAACCCCACCCAACCCAACCTAACCTAACCTAACCTAACCCAACCCAACCTAACCTAAACTAACCTAAAATTACCTAACCTAACCTAACCTAACCCAACCCAACCCAACCAACCTAACCTAACCTAATCTAACCTAACCCAACCCAACCCAACCCAACCCAACCCAACCCAACCCAACCCAACCTAACCTAACCTAACCTAACCTAACCCAACCTAACCTAACCTAACCTAACCCAACCCAACCCAACCTAACCTAACCTAACAAACCTAACCTAACCTAACCTAACCTAACCTTACCTAACCTAACGTAACCTAACCTAACCTAACCTAACGTAACCTAACGTAACCTAACCTAACCTAACCTAACCCAACGTAACCCAACCCAACCCAACCTAACCTAATCCAACCCAAACCAACCTAACCTAATCTAACCTAATCTAATTCAACCTAACGACGGTTGCAAGCGTTTTCACATTAGATATCGCAGTTCCCGACTTGTATTGGTGAAAAACACTGCATCTCACTAGGTGACATTGTTTAATGCGGTTTTACGACGGTTCATATCTTAACCTAACCTAACATTCGCACTTGTATCTAAAAACGCTCTAATACACTTTTTCGTTCACAATTACGATATTTGCATAACCTCACAGTTTTCAGCAACTTATTGCAGTACAGAACGCGGTATCTCGCTAAATGACATCGTTCTTTAAGGTTTCACGATGCTTGCATGCGCTTTAACGAGAATATCACAATATAGCAGTTTCGCACTATAACGGTACAACACGCAGTAACTGGCTAGTTCATGCCGTTTTGTGTCCTTTCACAATATTTCACCAATCGCAGTTTCGTAGTCACAATAAAACAACACTATCTCGTTAGATGACGTCGTTTTTGGTGGTTTCACGACGCTACCTAGCTTAAACTAACTCAACCTAACATAACCTTCGCATTTCTATCGTAAAAAAACGTTTTACTAGCTACTTTACAATGCTTTCTACAACATTACGACGGTTCATGCGATTTAACATAAGATATCGCAGTTCCCGACTTGTAATGGTGAAAAACACTGCATCTCACTAAGTGACATTGTTTAATGCGGTTTTACGACCGTTCATATCTTAACCTAACCTAACCTAACCTAACCTTACTTAACCTAACCTAACCTAACCTAACGTAACCTATTTTAACCTAACCTAACCTAACCCAACCCAACCCAATCCAACCCAACCCAACCCAACCTACCCTAACCTAACCCAACTCAACCTAACCCCACCCAACCCAACCTAACCTAACCTAACCTAACCTAACCCAACCCAACCCAACCTAACCTAAACTAACCTAAAATTACCCAACCAAACCTAACCCAACCCAACCCAACCCAACCTAACCTAACCTAACCTAACCTAACCCAACCTAACCTAACCTAACCTAACCCAACCCAACCCAACCCAACCTAACCTAACCTAACAAACCTAACCTAACCTAACCTAACCTAACCTTACCTAACCTAACGTAACCTAACCTAACCTAACCTAACCTAACCTAACGTAACCTAATGTAACCTAACCTAACCTAACCCAACCTAACCCAACCCAACCCAACCTAACCTAATCCAACCCAAACCACCCTAACCTAACCTAACCTAACCTAACCCAACCTAACGATGGTTGCAAGCGCTTTCACAATAGATATCGCAGTTCCCGAATCGTAATGGTGAAAAACACTGCATCTCACTAAGTGACATTGTTTAATGCGGTTTTACGACGGTTCATATCTTAACCTAACCTAACATTCGCACTTGTATCTAAAAACGCTCAATACACTCTTTCATTCACAATTACGATATTTGCATAACCTCACAGTTTTTCAGCAACTTATTGCAGTACAGAACGCTGTATCTCGCTAAATGACATCGTTCTTTAATGAGGGTGGCGATTTGGGCTTGTTGGTATGGTTGCATGATGATGGATGGTAGCGCAGACAACGAACACGGACAAGAGAAGGCACATAGACACAACACAGCGCTAACTTTCAACAACAGTTTATTACACGCAGATCTCCGTGGTGTATGCGATCCACCACGCCAACGTCGCACGTGCGTAGCTCTAAAAACCATCAAATATAACCAACGCGCGTGTTCCAATACTTTACAATTTTATATTTTTCAATCTTTTTTTTACTTTTTCTTTCTTCCTTTTATCCCATGTTACCACAAACCCTATCGCGAATACATGTAATCAAGTTCCTTATCTGTCAACACCACTGATGGGCTGCTCACACACGTGTCACCTAGCTCTGCAATTCTGCCGGCCTCCAATACCAACCGCGTCATCTCGTGCCTACTTCTATTGATTATAACCGTTTCCTTGAATTTCGGTGTGCACTTACATCTCTGGCAATGAAGGGAAAGAAAACCATCAGGAACAACACTATTTACTTTGTTATTGTGCTCGCGCAAGCGATCGTTTATGCATCTACTGGTCTGACCGATATAACACTTTCCACAAGTAAGTGGAATGAGGTATACAACACACATGATGCACTCCACAAATAGGTTTCTATGTTTCTTTTGGCATACATTTGATTTTCCCTTGTCTGGTCTTGTGCTTCTGCAAAGACTCACCAACTTATTGGGTGCCGAGAAAACTACGTTAGTGCCACATTTTTCCGCAATCTTTTTTATCCTGTGAGAAACCTTATGCATGTATGGAATTACGGCAAAACTTTCCTTTCTTGAGCTCACCATCCCTTCACATCTTTTCTCCAGCACTTTTCTGTGCAATCCTTCAGCAACGGACACGACGAGGCTCTTGGGGTACCCGGCATTGCTTAGCCTCGAGACCTGTTGTCTGAAGCTTTCATTCATGAGGCACCGGCAGGACTTCTTTAGTGCCTCACTCAAGCACATCTTCGCAATGCCTCGTTTTACCAGTTTAGTATGCGCTGAGTGAAACTGTAGTAAAGGCTTACTTGCTCTGGGCTCGTAACACCAGCATGTCTTTTCATCTGAGAATTGAAAGTTAATGTCAAGAAATCTGAGCCTTCCGTCACATGGCATTTCAAAAGTCACTTCAAGTGGGTTAAGCCCCTCACGAAAAACGCTACACACGCTATTACATTGAGTAGCAAAATCTGCAGTTCTGTCATTGATAAACACTAAAAAGTCATCGACGTACCTAAATACGTGCACAACATTGTATTCATTTAGGCGTCCTGATAGCCTCCTGTCCATTTCAGCCAAAAACAAATTACTTAAAACTGGTGCTAAGCACGAGCCAATGCATACTCCTTGTTTTTGCAGATACAGGGTACCATTGTTTTCAATAAACGTTGACGACAAGTAAAACCTAAGTAATTCTAAGAAATTGTCGACGGACGTACCTGCTTGTGAGCTAAATCTAACGGCACCGTACTCATCGATGCATTCGCCAACACTTGTTAATACTGCTGATTGTGGCAGAGAATAGTACAGATCTTTTATGTCAGCCGAAAACGCTTTTAACCCTATGTTTTTTCGTTCCCTGACGAAACTTATCACCTGTTCCGAATTTTTTGTCAGGAAGGGGTCATTTATGTCAAGCAAGTTTAATGTCCTTTGCAGATACACAGCTACAGCTTTTTGCCACGTGTCCTTCTCCGACACTATCACTCTGAACGGTACTCCTTCCTTATGCGTTTTAGCACTAAAGAACACATCCAGACTGTCATTTTTACTTTTTCTGATACCGCTAAGCACACCTTCTAGATTCATCCTCTTACAAAGTTCTATTGCTTTTCCCCTCACTTTTTCAATCGAAATACTTTTCTTTTCGCTGAACACTGCCGTAATAGCACTTTTAGCCTTTTCTTTAAATTCATCATGCGAGAAAACCGCAAACCCTCCTTCTTTATCGACTGGAAGTACACTCAGAGCATGCTGTGTCAAGTAAGTTTCCACGCGTTTGAGAGGCAAACTGCGGCATGGAGGCCTACACAATTTTAAAGCGTCCACACCTTCGTTGATGATCCTGGTGGCTTGATCCTCGGGAACCCGCTTCGACACTTGACGTACAATTGATACGAGTTCCGGCTTGTTCTTTTGAGGTTGCACGGCAAACTTTGGCCCAAGTCCCAATACTTCTAGTACAAAGTCCGGTAGGCAGATGCCTTCTGCCACATGAACGTTGGAGGTTGCACTCACGCGCACTTTGTCCACCAAATCACGTAACAGTCGTAATTGAAGCTTCCAGTGGAATTCTATCATTTGGTCTGCCAGACGTAGATGCTTTCGAAAGTGAATCTCCGCTGCATATGACTCGTAAGTTCGATGCATCTGCGCCCGTAGGTAGGCTCTGAAAAGGCGTACCTGTCGAAGCCATTCTGAGCGCTGAATTTTCATGATCCTCGTTCTGTGCCCATCTGAAGGGGTACACCCTCCGAAGAGCGCTCGAACATCCTCTGGTAGAATCTTGTTCCTTATGGAAAAACTGAGCGTTCTTGCCTTGCACACGGCGTTGACGATGAGGGCTACAACACCCGAAGGATCTCGCAGTACATGAACGAAAGAGCCCGTTGAACGAGAAATGAAGTCAATGAGGGTGGCGATTTGGGCTTGTTGGTATGGTTGCATGATGATGGATGGTAGCGCAGACAACGAACACGGACAAGAGAAGGCACATAGACACAACACAGCGCTAACTTTCAACAACAGTTTATTACACGCAGATCTCCGTGGTGTATGCGATCCACCACGCCAACGTCGCACGTGCGTAGCTCTAAAAACCATCAAATATAACCAACGCGCGTGTTCCAATACTTTACAATTTTATATTTTTCAATCTTTTTTTACTTTTTCTTTCTTCCTTTTATCCCATGTTACCACAAACCCTATCGCGAATACATGTAATCAAGTTCCTTATCTGTCAACACCACTGATGGGCTGCTCACACACGTGTCACCTAGCTCTGCAATTCTGCCGGCCTCCAATACCAACCGCGTCATCTCGTGCCTACTTCTATTGATTATAACCGTTTCCTTGAATTTCGGTGTGCACTTACATCTCTGGCAATGAAGGGAAAGAAAACCATCAGGAACAACACTATTTACTTTGTTATTGTGCTCGCGCAAGCGATCGTTTATGCATCTACTGGTCTGACCGATATAACACTTTCCACAAGTAAGTGGAATGAGGTATACAACACACATGATGCACTCCACAAATAGGTTTCTATGTTTCTTTTGGCATACATTTGATTTTCCCTTGTCTGGTCTTGTGCTTCTGCAAAGACTCACCAACTTATTGGGTGCCGAGAAAACTACGTTAGTGCCACATTTTTCCGCAATCTTTTTTATCCTGTGAGAAACCTTATGCATGTATGGAATTACGGCAAAACTTTCCTTTCTTGAGCTCACCATCCCTTCACATCTTTTCTCCAGCACTTTTCTGTGCAATCCTTCAGCAACGGACACGACGAGGCTCTTGGGGTACCCGGCATTGCTTAGCCTCGAGACCTGTTGTCTGAAGCTTTCATTCATGAGGCACCGGCAGGACTTCTTTAGTGCCTCACTCAAGCACATCTTCGCAATGCCTCGTTTTACCAGTTTAGTATGCGCTGAGTGAAACTGTAGTAAAGGCTTACTTGCTCTGGGCTCGTAACACCAGCATGTCTTTTCATCTGAGAATTGAAAGTTAATGTCAAGAAATCTGAGCCTTCCGTCACATGGCATTTCAAAAGTCACTTCAAGTGGGTTAAGCCCCTCACGAAAAACGCTACACACGCTATTACATTGAGTAGCAAAATCTGCAGTTCTGTCATTGATAAACACTAAAAAGTCATCGACGTACCTAAATACGTGCACAACATTGTATTCATTTAGGCGTCCTGATAGCCTCCTGTCCATTTCAGCCAAAAACAAATTACTTAAAACTGGTGCTAAGCACGAGCCAATGCATACTCCTTGTTTTTGCAGATACAGGGTACCATTGTTTTCAATAAACGTTGACGACAAGTAAAACCTAAGTAATTCTAAGAAATTGTCGACGGACGTACCTGCTTGTGAGCTAAATCTAACGGCACCGTACTCATCGATGCATTCGCCAACACTTGTTAATACTGCTGATTGTGGCAGAGAATAGTACAGATCTTTTATGTCAGCCGAAAACGCTTTTAACCCTATGTTTTTTCGTTCCCTGACGAAACTTATCACCTGTTCCGAATTTTTTGTCAGGAAGGGGTCATTTATGTCAAGCAAGTTTAATGTCCTTTGCAGATACACAGCTACAGCTTTTTGCCACGTGTCCTTCTCCGACACTATCACTCTGAACGGTACTCCTTCCTTATGCGTTTTAGCACTAAAGAACACATCCAGACTGTCATTTTTACTTTTTCTGATACCGCTAAGCACACCTTCTAGATTCATCCTCTTACAAAGTTCTATTGCTTTTCCCCTCACTTTTTCAATCGAAATACTTTTCTTTTCGCTGAACACTGCCGTAATAGCACTTTTAGCCTTTTCTTTAAATTCATCATGCGAGAAAACCGCAAACCCTCCTTCTTTATCGACTGGAAGTACACTCAGAGCATGCTGTGTCAAGTAAGTTTCCACGCGTTTGAGAGGCAAACTGCGGCATGGAGGCCTACACAATTTTAAAGCGTCCACACCTTCGTTGATGATCCTGGTGGCTTGATCCTCGGGAACCCGCTTCGACACTTGACGTACAATTGATACGAGTTCCGGCTTGTTCTTTTGAGGTTGCACGGCAAACTTTGGCCCAAGTCCCAATACTTCTAGTACAAAGTCCGGTAGGCAGATGCCTTCTGCCACATGAACGTTGGAGGTTGCACTCACGCGCACTTTGTCCACCAAATCACGTAACAGTCGTAATTGAAGCTTCCAGTGGAATTCTATCATTTGGTCTGCCAGACGTAGATGCTTTCGAAAGTGAATCTCCGCTGCATATGACTCGTAAGTTCGATGCATCTGCGCCCGTAGGTAGGCTCTGAAAAGGCGTACCTGTCGAAGCCATTCTGAGCGCTGAATTTTCATGATCCTCGTTCTGTGCCCATCTGAAGGGGTACACCCTCCGAAGAGCGCTCGAACATCCTCTGGTAGAATCTTGTTCCTTATGGAAAAACTGAGCGTTCTTCCACCACCACGTTCCTTATGGAAAAACTGAGCGTTCCGTGGTGTATGCGATCCACCACGCCAACGTCGCACGTGCGACGTTGGCGTGGTGGATCGCATACACCACGGAGATCTGCGTGTAATAAACTGTTGTTGAAAGTTAGCGCTGTGTTGTGTCTATGTGCCTTCTCTTGTCCGTGTTCGTTGTCTGCGCTACCATCCATCATCGTTCTTTAAGGTTTCACGATGCTTGCATGCGCTTTACGAGAATATCACAATATAGCAGTTTCGCACTTGTAACGGTACAACACGCAGTAACTGGCTAGTTCATGCCGTTTTGTGTCCTTTCACAATATTTCACCAATCGCAGTTTCGTAGTCACAATAAAACAACACTATCTCGTTAGATGACGTCGTTTTTGGTGGTTTCACGACGCTACCTAGCCTAAACTAACTCAACCTAACATAACCTTCGCATTTCTATCGTAAAAAAACGTTTTACTCGCTACTTTACAATGCTTTCTACAACATTACGACGGTTCATGCGATTTAACATAAGATATCGCAGTTCCCGACTTGTAATGGTGAAAAACACTGCATCTCACTAAGTGACATTGTTTAATGCGGTTTTACGACCGTTCATATCTTAACCTAACCTAACCTAACCTTACTTAACCTAACCTAACCTAACCTTACGTAACCTATTTTAACCTAACCTAACCTAACCTAACCCAACCCAACCCAATCCAACCCAACCCAACCCAACCTAACCTAACTTAACCCAACCCCACCCAACCCAACCTAACCTAACCTAACCTAACCTAACCCAACCCAACCCAACCCAACCTAACCTAAACTAACCTAAAATTACCCAACCTAACCTAACCTAACCCAACCCAACCCAACCCAACCTAACCTAACCAAACCTAACCTAACCTAACCTAACCCAACCCAACCCAACCCAACCTAACCTAACCTAACAAACCTAACCTAACCTAACCTAACCTTACCTAACCTAACGTAACCTAACCTAACCTAACCTAACGTAACCTAACGTAACCTAACCTAACCTAACCTAACCCAACCTAACCCAACCCAACTCAACCTAACCTAATCCAACCCAAACCAACCTAACCTAACCTAACCTAACCCAACCTAACGACGGTTGCAAGCGCTTTCACAATAGATATCGCAGTTCCCGAATCATAATGGTGAAAAACACTGCATCTCACTAAGTGACATTGTTTAATGCGGTTTTACGACGGTTCATATCTTAACCTAACCTAACATTCGCACTTGTATCTAAAAACGCTCTATTACACTCTTTCATTCACAATTACGATATTTGCATAACCTCACAGTTTTTCAGCAACTTATTGCAGTACAGAACGCTGTATCTCGCTAAATGACATCGTTCTTTAAGGTTTCACGATGCTTGCATGCGCTTTAACGAGAATATCACAATATATCAGTTTCGCACTTGTAACGGTACAACACGCAGTACCTGGCGAGTTCATGCCGTTTTGTGTCCTTTCACAATATTTCACCTATCGCAGTTTCGTAGTCACAATAAAACAACACTATCTCGCTGGATGACGTCGTTTTTGGTGGTTTAACGACGCTACATAGCTTAAACTAACTCAACCTAACATAACCTTCGCACTTCTATCGTTAGAAAACGTTTTACTCGATACTTTACATTGCTTTCTACAACATTACGACGATTGCAAGCGCTTTCACATTAGATATCGGAGTTCCCGACTTGTAATGGTGAAAAACACTGCATCTCACTAAGTGACATTGTTTAATGCGGTTTTACGACGGTTCATATCTTAACCTAACCTAACCTAACCAAACCTAACCTAACCTAACCTAACCTTACCTAACCTACCCTAACCTAACATAACCTAACGTAACCTAACCTAACCTAACCTAACCTAACCCAACCTAACCCAACCCAACCCAACCTAACCTAATTCAACCCAAACCAACCTAACCGAACCTAACGACGGTTGCAAGCGCTTTCACATTAGATATCGCAGTTCCGGACTTGTAACGGTGAAAAACACTGCATCTCACTGACATTCTTTAATGCGGTTTTACGACGGTTCATATGTTAACCTAACGTAACATTCGCACTTGTATCTCAAAACGCTCTATTACACTGTTTCGTTCACAATTACGATATTTGCATGACCTCACAGTTTTTCACCAACTTATTACACTACAGAACGCTGTATCTCGCTAAATGACATCATTATTTAAGGCTTAACGCTGCTTGCATGCGCTTTAACGAGAATATCACAACATAGCAGTTTCGCACTTGTAACGGTACAACACGCAGTATTTGGCTTGTTCATGCCGTTTTGTGTGCTTTCACAACTTTTACCACCTATCGCAGTTTCGTACTCGCAATAAAACAACACTATCTCTTTAGATGACGTCGTTTTTGGTGGTTTCACGACGCTACCTAGCTCAAACTAACATAACTACACCTAACATAACCTTCACACTTCTATCGTTAGAAAACGTTTTACTCGCTACTTTACATTGCTTGCTACAACATTACGACGGTTTCAAGCGTTTTCACATTAGATATCGCAGTTCCCGACTTGTAATGGTGAAAAACACTGCATCTCACTAAGTGACATTGTTTAATGCGGTTTTACGACGGTTCATATCATAAGCTAACCTAACCTAACCTTACCTAACCCAACCTAACCTAACCTAACCTAACCTAACCAAACTTAACCTAACCTAACCTAACCTAACCCAACCCAACCCAACCCAACCCAACCCAACCCAACCCAACCTAACCTAACCTAACCTAACCTTACCTAACCTAACCTAACCCATCCCAACCTCACCTTACCCAACCCAACCTAACCTAACACAACACAACCCAACCCAACCCAACCTACCCAACCCAACCCAACTCAACCCAACCTAACCTAACCTAACCTAACCTAAACCAACCCAACCCAACCCAACCCAACCCAACCTAACCTAACCTAACCTAACCTAACCTTACCTAACATAACGTAACGTAACGTAACCTAACCCAACCCAACCTAACCTAACCCCCAACCCAACCCAACCCAACCTCACCTAATTCAACCCAAACCAACCTAACCTAACCTAACCTAACCTAACCTAACCTAACGACGGTTGCAAGCGCTTTCACATTAGATATCGCAGTTCCCGACTTGTAATGGTGAAAAACACTGCATCTCACTAAGTGACATTGTTTAATGCGGTTTTACGACGGTTCATATCTCAACATAACGTAACATCGCACTTGTATCTAAAAACGCTCTATTACACTCTTTCGTTCACAATTACAATATTTGCATGACCTCACAGTTTTTCACCAACTTATTGCAGTACAGAACGCTGTATCTCGCTAAATGACATCGTTCTTTAAGGTTTCACGATGCTTGCATGCGCTTTAACGAGAATATCACAATATATCAGTTTCGCACTTGTAACGGTACAACACGCAGTACCTGGCGAGTTCATGCCGTTTTGTGTCCTTTCACAATATTTCACCTATTGCAGTTTCGTACTCGCAATAAAACAACACTATCTCGTTAGATGACGTCGTTTTTGGTGGTTTCACGACGCTACCTAGCTTAAACTAACATAACTCAACCTAACATAATCTTCGCACTTCTATCGTTAGAAAACGCTTTACTCGCTACTTTACAATGCTCTCTACAATATACGACGGTTTCATGCGCTTTCACATTAGATATCGGAGTTCCCGACTTGTAATGGTGAAAAACACTGCATCTCACTAAGTGACATTGTTTAATGCGGTTTTACGACGGTTCATATCTTAACCTAACCTAACCTAACCAAACCTAACCTAACCTAACCTAACCTTACCTAACCTACCCTAACCTAACCTAACCTAACGTAACCTAACCTAACCTAACCTAACGTAACCTAACCTAACCTAACCTAACCTAACCCAACCTAACCCAACCCAACCCAACCTTACCTAATTCAACCCAAACCAACCTAACCGAACCTACCGACGGTTGCAAGCGCTTTCACATTAGATATCGCAGTTCCCGACTTGTAACGTTGATAAACACTGCATCCCACTGACATTCTTTAATGCGGTTTTACGACGGTTCATATGTTAACCTAACGTAACATTCGCACTTGTATCTCAAAACGCTCTATTACACTGTTTCGTTCACAATTACGATATTTGCATGACCTCACAGTTTTTCACCAACTTATTACACTACAGAACGCTGTATCTCGCTAAATGACATCATTCTTTAAGGTTTAATGACGCTTGCATGCGCTTTAACGAGAATATCACAACATAGCAGTCTCGCACTTGTAACGGTACAACACGCAGTATTTGGCTTGTTCATGCCGTTTTGTGTGCTTTCACAACTTTTACCACCTATCGCAGTTTCGTACTCGCAATAAAACAACACTATCTCTTTAGATGACGTCGTTTTTGGTGGTTTCACGACGCTACCTAGCTCAAACTAACATAACTACACCTAACATAACCTTCACACTTCTATCGTTAGAAAACGTTTTACTCGCTACTTTACATTGCTTGCTACAACATTACGACGGTTTCAAGCGTTTTCACATTAGATATCGCAGTTCCCGACTTGTAATGGTGAAAAACACTGCATCTCACTAAGTGACATTGTTTAATGCGGTTTTACGACGGTTCATATCATAAGCTAACCTAACCTAACCTTACCTAACCCAACCTAACCTAACCTAACCTAACCAAACTTAACCTAACCTAACCTAACCTAACCCAACCCAACCCAACCCAACCCAACCCAACCCAACCTAACCTAACCTAACCTAACCTTACCTAACCTAACCTAACCCATCCCAACCTCACCTTACCCAACCCAACCTAACCTAACACAACCCAACCCAACCCAACCCAACCTACCCAACCCAACCCAACCTACCCAACCCAACCCAACTCAACCCAACCTAACCTAACCTAACCTAACCTAAACCAACCCAACCCAACCCAACCCAGCCTAACCTAACCTAACCTAACCTAACCTTACCTAACGTAACGTAACGTAACGTAACCTAACCCAACCCAACCTAACCTAACCCCTAACCCAACCCAACCCAACCTCACCTAATTCAACCCAAACCAACCTAACCTAACCTAACCTAACCTAACCTAACCTAACGACGGTTGCAAGCGCTTTCACATTAGATATCGCAGTTCCCGACTTGTAATGGTGAAAAACACTGCATCTCACTAAGTGACATTGTTTAATGCGGTTTTACGACGGTTCATATCTCAACATAACGTAACATCGCACTTGTATCTAAAAACGCTCTATTACACTCTTTCGTTCACAATTACAATATTTGCATGACCTCACAGTTTTTCACCAACTTATTGCAGTACAGAACGCTGTATCTCGCTAAATGACATCGTTCTTTAAGGTTTCACGATGCTTGCATGCGCTTTAACGAGAATATCACAATATATCAGTTTCGCACTTGTAACGGTACAACACGCAGTACCTGGCGAGTTCATGCCGTTTTATGTCCTTTCACAATATTTCACCTATTGCAGTTTCGTACTCGCAATAAAACAACACTATCTCGTTAGATGACGTCGTTTTTGGTGGTTTCACGACGCTACCTAGCTTAAACTAACATAACTCAACCTAACATAACCTTCGCACTTCTATCGTTAGAAAACGCTTTACTCGCTACTTTACAATGCTCTCTACAATATACGATGGTTTCATGCGCTTTCACATTAGATATCGGAGTTCCCGACCTTTAATGGTGAAAAACACTGCATCTCACTAAGTGACATTGTTTAATGCGGTTTTACGACGGTTCATATCTTAACCTAACCTAACCTAACCAAACCTAACCTAACCTAACCTAACCTTACCTAATCTACCCTAACCTAACCTAACCTAACGTAACCTAACCTAACCTAACCTAACGTAACCTAACCTAACCTAACCTAAC
The DNA here is from genome assembly GCF_043290135.1 of Rhipicephalus microplus. Classification (NCBI taxonomy): domain Eukaryota; kingdom Metazoa; phylum Arthropoda; class Arachnida; order Ixodida; family Ixodidae; genus Rhipicephalus; species Rhipicephalus microplus. Next base: position 510,698,253 of record NC_134710.1, read on the forward strand.
CTAATCCAACCTAACCCAACCCAACCCAACCTAACCTAATTCAACCCAAACCAACCTAACCGAACCTACCGACGGTTGCAAGCGCTTTCACATTAGATATCGCAGTTCCCGACTTGTAACGGTGAAAAACACTGCATCTCACTGACATTCTTTAATGCGGTTTTACGACGGTTCATATGTTAACCTAACGTAACATTCGCACTTGTATCTCAAAACGCTCTATTACACTGTTTCGTTCACAATTACGATATTTGCATGACCTCACAGTTTTTCACCAACTTATTACACTACAGAACGCTGTATCTCGCTAAATGACATCATTCTTTAAGGTTTAACGATGCTTGCATGCGCTTTAACGAGAATATCACAACATAGCAGTTTCGCACTTGTGACGGTACAACACGCAGTATTTGGCTTGTTCATGCCGTTTTGTGTGCTTTCACAACTTTTACCACCTATCGCAGTTTCGTACTCGCAATAAAACAACACTACCTCTTTAGATGACGTCGTTTTTGGTGGTTTCACGACGCTACCTAGCTCAAACTAACATAACTACACCTAAGATAACCTTCACACTTCTATCGTTAGAAAACGTTTTAATCGCTACTTTACATTGCTTGCTACAACATTACGACGGTTTCAAGCGTTTTCACATTAGATGTCGCAGTTCCCGACTTGTAATGGTGAAAAACTGCATCTCACTAAGTGACATTGTTTAATGCGGTTTTACGACGGTTCATATCATAAGCTAACCTAACTTAACCTTACCTAACCCAACCTAACCTAACCTAACCTAACCTAACCAAACTTAACCTAACCTAACCTAACTTAACCCAACCCAACTCAACCCAACCCAACCTAACCTAACCTAACCTAACCTTACCTAACCTAACCTAACCCATCCCAACCCCACCTTACCCAACCCAACCTAACCTAACACAACCCAACCCAACCCAACCCAACCTACCCAACCCAACCCAACCCAACCCAACCTAACCTAACCTAACCTAACCTAAACCAACCCAACCCAACCCAACCCAACCCAACCTAACGTAACCTAACCTAACCTAACCTTACCTAACGTAACGTAACGTAACGTAACCTAACCCAACCCAACCTCACCTAAGTCAACCCAAACCAACCTAACCTAACCTAACCTAACCTAACCTAACGACGGTTGCAAGCGCTTTCACATTAGATATCGCAGTTCCCGACTTGTAATGGTGAAAAACACTGCATCTCACTAAGTGACATTGTTTAATGCGGTTTTACGACGGTTCATATCTCAACATAACGTAACATCGCACTTGTATCTAAAAACGCTCTATTACACTCTTTCGTTCACAATTACAATATTTGCATGACCTCACAGTTTTTCACCAACTTATTGCAGTACAGAACGCTGTATCTCGCTAAATGACATCGTTCTTTAAGGTTTCACGATGCTTGCATGCGCTTTAACGAGAATATCACAATATATCAGTTTCGCACTTGTAACGGTACAACACGCAGTACCTGGCGAGTTCATGCCGTTTTGTGTCCTTTCACAATATTTCACCTATCGCAGTTTCGTACTCGCAATAAAACAACACTATCTCGTTAGATGACGTCGTTTTTGGTGGTTTCACGACGCTACCTAGCTTAAACTAACATAACTCAACCTAACATAACCTTCGCACTTCTATCGTTAGAAAACGCTTTACTCGCTACTTTACAATGCTCTCTACAATATACGACGGTTTCAAGCGCTTTCACATTAGATATCGGAGTTCCCGACTTGTAATGGTGAAAAACACTGCATCTCACTAAGTGACATTGTTTAATGCGGTTTTACGACGGTTCATATCTTAACCTAACCTAACCTAACCAAACCTAACCTAACCTAACCTAACCTTACCTAACCTACCCTAACCTAACCTAACCTAACGTAACCTAACCTAACCTAACCTAACGTAACCTAACCTAACCTAACCTAACCTAACCCAACCTAACCCAACCCAACCCAACCTAACCTAATTCAACCCAAACCAACCTAACCGAACCTACCGACGGTTGCAAGCGCTTTCACATTAGATATCGCAGTTCCCGACTTGTAACGGTGAAAAACACTGCATCCCACTGACATTCTTTAACGCGGTTTTACGACGGTTCATATGTTAACCTAACGTAACATTCGCACTTGTATCTCAAAACGCTCTATTACACTGTTTCGTTCACAATTACGATATTTGCATGACCTCACAGTTTTTCACCAACTTATTACACTACAGAACGCTGTATCTCGCTAAATGACATCATTCTTTAAGGTTTAACGATGCTTGCATACGCTTTAACGAGAATATCACAACATAGCAGTTTCGCACTTGTAACGGTACAACACGCAGTATTTGGCTTGTTCATGCCGTTTTGTGTGCTTTCACAACTTTTACCACCTATCGCAGTTTCGTACTCGCAATAAAACAACACTATCTCTTTAGATGACGTCGTTTTTGGTGGTTTCACGACGCTACCTAGCTCAAACTAACATAACTACACCTAAGATAACCTTCACACTTCTATCGTTAGAAAACGTTTTACTCGCTACTTTACATTGCTTGCTACAACATTACGGCGGTTTCAAGCGTTTTCACATTAGATATCGCAGTTCCCGACTTGTAATGGTGAAAAACTGCATCTCACTAAGTGACATTGTTTAATGCGGTTTTACGACGGTTCATATCATAAGCTAACCTAACTTAACCTTACCTAACCCAACCTAACCTAACCTAACCTAACCTAACCAAACTTAACCTAACCTAACCTAACTTAACCCAACCCAACTCAACCCAACCCAACCTAACCTAACCTAACCTAACCTTACCTAACCTAACCTAACCCATCCCAACCCCACCTTACCCAACCCAACCTAACCTAACACAACCCAACCCAACCCAACCCAACCTACCCAACCCAACCCAACCCAACCCAACCTAACCTAACCTAACCTAACCTAAACCAACCCAACCCAACCCAACCCAACCCAACCTAACCTAACCTAACCTAACCTTACCTAACGTAACGTAACGTAACGTAACCTAACCCAACCCAACCTCACCTAATTCAACCCAAACCAACCTAACCTAACCTAACCTAACGACGGTTGCAAACGCTTTCACATTAGATATCGCAGTTCCCGACTTGTAATGGTGAAAAACACTGCATCTCACTAAGTGACATTGTTTAATGCGGTTTTACGACGGTTCATATCTCAACATAACGTAACATCGCACTTGTATCTAAAAACGCTCTATTACACTCTTTCGTTCACAATTACAATATTTGCATGACCTCACAGTTTTTCACCAACTTATTGCAGTACAGAACGCTGTATCTCGCTAAATGACATCGTTCTTTAAGGTTTCACGATGCTTGCATGCGCTTTAACGAGAATATCACAATATATCAGTTTCGCACTTGTAACGGTACAACACGCAGTACCTGGCGAGTTCATGCCGTTTTGTGTCCTTTCACAATATTTCACCTATCGCAGTTTCGTACTCGCAATAAAACAACACTATCTCGTTAGATGACGTCGTTTTTGGTGGTTTCACGACGCTACCTAGCTTAAACTAACATAACTCAACCTAACATAACCTTCGCACTTCTATCGTTAGAAAACGCTTTACTCGCTACTTTACAATGCTCTCTACAATATACGACGGTTTCATGCGCTTTCACATTAGATATCGGAGTTCCCGACTTGTAATGGTGAAAAACACTGCATCTCACTAAGTGACATTGTTTAATGCGGTTTTACGACGGTTCATATCTTAACCTAACCTAACCTAACCAAACCTAACCTAACTTAACCTAACCTTACCTAACCTACCCTAACCTAACCTAACGTAACCTAACCTAACCTAACCTAACGTAACCTAACCTAACCTAACCTAACCTAACCCAACCTAACCCAACCCAACCCAACCTAACCTAATTCAACCCAAACCAACCTAACCGAACCTACCGACGGTTGCAAGCGCTTTCACATTAGATATCGCAGTTCCCGACTTGTAACG
>NC_134710.1:510707307-510712307 GCF_043290135.1 Rhipicephalus microplus
ACCCAACCCAACCCAATCCAACCCAACCCAACCCAACCTAACCTAACCTAACCCAACCCAACCCAACCCCACCCAACCCAACCTAACCTAACCTAACCTAACCCAACCCAACCCAACCTAATCTAACCTAACCCAACCCAACCCAACCCAACCCAACCTAACCTAACCTAACCTAACCCAACCTAACCTAACCTAACCTAACCCAACCCAACCCAACCCAACCTAACCTAACCTAACAAACCTAACCTAACCTAACCTAACCTTACCTAACCTAACGTAACCTAACCTAACCTAACCTAACCTAACCTAACGTAACCTAACGTAACCTAACCTAACCTAACCTAACCCAACCTAACCCAACCCAACCCAACCTAACCTAATCCAACCCAAACCAACCTAACCTAACCTAACCTAACCCAACCTAACGACGGTTGCAAGCGCTTTCACAATAGATATCGCAGTTCCCGAATCGTAATGGTGAAAAACACTGCATCTCACTAAGTGACATTGTTTAATGCGGTTTTACGACGGTTCATATCTTAACCTAACCTAACATTCGCACTTGTATCTAAAAACGCTCTATTACACTCTTTCATTCACAATTACAATATTTGCATAACCTCACAGTTTTTCAGCAACTTATTGCAGTACAGAACGCTGTATCTCGCTAAATGACATCGTTCTTTAAGGTTTCACGATGCTTGCATGCGCTTTAACGAGAATATCACAATATATCAGTTTCGCACTTGTAACGGTACAACACGCAGTACCTGGCGAGTTCATGCCGTTTTGTGTCCTTTCACAATATTTCACCTATCGCAGTTTCGTACTCGCAATAAAACAACACTATCTCGTTAGATGACGTCGTTTTTGGTGGTTTCACGACGCTACCTAGCTTAAACTAACATAACTCAACCTAACATAACCTTCGCACTTCTATCGTTAGAAAACGCTTTACTCGCTACTTTATAATGCTCTCTACAATATACGACGGTTTCATGCGCTTTCACATTAGATATCGGAGTTCCCGACTTGTAATGGTGAAAAACACTGCATCTCACTAAGTGACATTGTTTAATGCGGTTTTACGACGGTTCATATCTTAACCTAACCTAACCTAACCAAACCATCCTAACCTAACCTAACCTTACCTAACCTACCCTAACCTAACCTAACCTAACGTAACCTAACCTAACCTAACCTAACGTAGCCTAACCTAACCTAACCTAACCTAACCTTACCTAACCTAACCTAACCCATCCCAACCCCACCTTACCCAACCCAACCTAACCTAACACAACCCAACCCAACCCAACCCAACCTACCCAACCCAACCCAACCCAACCTAACCTAACCTAACCTAACCTAAACCAACCCAACCCAACCCAACCCAACCCAACCCAACCTAACCTAACCTAACCTAACCTAACCTAACCTTACCTAACGTAACGTAACGTAACCTAACCCAACCCAACCTAACCTAACCCTCAACCCAACCCAACCCAACCTCACCTAATTCAACCCAAACCAACCTAACCTAACCTAACCTAACCTAACCTAACGACGGTTGCAAGCGCTTTCACATTAGATATCGCAGTTCCCGACTTGTAATGGTGAAAAACACTGCATCTCACTAAGTGACATTGTTTAATGCGGTTTTACGACGGTTCATATCTCAACATAACGTAACATCGCACTTGTATCTAAAAACGCTCTATTACAGTCTTTCGTTCACAATTACAATATTTGCATGACCTCACAGTTTTTCACCAACTTATTGCAGTACAGAACGCTGTATCTCGCTAAATGACATCGTTCTTTAAGGTTTCACGATGCTTGCATGCGCTTTAACGAGAATATCACAATATATCAGTTTCGCACTTGTAACGGTACAACACGCAGTACCTGGCGAGTTCATGCCGTTTTGTGTCCTTTCACAATATTTCACCTATCGCAGTTTCGTACTCGCAATAAAACAACACTATCTCGTTAGATGACGTCGTTTTTGGTGGTTTCACGACGCTACCTAGCTTAAACTAACATAACTCAACCTAACATAACCTTCGCACTTCTATCGTTACAAAACGCTTTACTCGCTACTTTACAATGCTCTCTACAATATACGACGGTTTCATGCGCTTTCACATTAGATATCGGAGTTCCCGACTTGTAATGGTGAAAAACACTGCATCTCACTAAGTGACATTGTTTAATGCGGTTTTACGACGGTTCATATCTTAACCTAACCTAACCTAACCAAACCTAACCTAACCTAACCTAACCTTACCTAACCTACCATAACCTAACCTAACCTAACGTAACCTAACCTAACCTAACCTAACGTAACCTAACCTAACCTAACCTAACCTAACCCAACCTAACCCAACCCAACCCAACCTAACCTAATTCAACCCAAACCAACCTAACCGAACCTACCGACGGTTGCAAGCGCTTTCACATTAGATATCGCAGTTCCCGACTTGTAACGGTGAAAAACACTGCATCCCACTGACATTCTTTAATGCGGTTTTACGACGGTTCATATGTTAACCTAACGTAACATTCGCACTTGTATCTCAAAACGCTCTATTACACTGTTTCGTTCACAATTACGATATTTGCATGACCTCACAGTTTTTCACCAACTTATTACACTACAGAACGCTGTATCTCGCTAAATGACATCATTCTTTAAGGTTTAACGATGCTTGCATGCGCTTTAACGAGAATATCACAACATAGCAGTTTCGCACTTGTAACGGTACAACACGCAGTATTTGGCTTGTTCATGCCGTTTTGTGTGCTTTCACAACTTTTACCACCTATCGCAGTTTCGTACTCGCAATAAAACAACACTATCTCTTTAGATGACGTCGTTTTTGGTGGTTTCACGACGCTACCTAGCTCAAACTAACATAACTACACCTAACATAACCTTCGCACTTCTATCGTTAGAAAACGTTTTACTCGCTACATTACAATGCTTTCTACAACATTACGACGGTTTCATGTGATTTAACATAAGATATCGCAGTTCCCGACTTCTATAGGTGAAAAACACTGCATCTCACTAAGTGACATTGTTTAATGCGGATTTACGACGGTTCATATCTTAACCCAACCTAACCTAACCTAACCTTACCTAACCTAACCTAAGCTAACCTAACCTAACCTAACTTAACCTAACCTAACCTAACCTAATCCAACCCAACCCAACCCAACCCAAGCTCACCTAACCTAACCTAACCCAACCCAACCCAACCCAAACCAACCCCACCCAACCCAACCTAACGTAACCTAACCTAACCCAACCCAACCCAACGTAACCTAAACTGACCTAAAATTACCTAATCTAACCTAACCTAACCCAACCCAACCCAACCAACCTAACCTAACCTAATCTAACCTAACCCAACCCAACCCAACCCACCCAACCCAACCTAACCTAACCTAACCTAACCTAACCCAACCTAACCTAACCTAACCTAACCCAACCCAACCCAACCTAACCTAACCTAACAAACCTAACCTAACCTAACCTAACCTAACCTTACCTAACCTAACGTAACCTAACCTAACCTAACCTAACGTAACCTAACGTAACCTAACCTAACCTAACCTAACCCAACCTAACCCAACCCAACCCAACCCAACCTAACCTAATCCAACCCAAACCAACCTAACCTAATCTAACCTAACCTAATTCAACCTAACGACGGTTGCAACCGTTTTCACACTAGATATCGCAGTTCCCGACTTGTAATGGTGAAAAACACTGCATCTCACTAAGTGACATTGTTTAATGCGGTTTTACGACGGTTCATATCTTAACCTAACCTAACATTCGCACTTGTATCAAAAAACGCTCTAATACACTTTTTCGTTCACAATTACGATATTTGCATAACCTCACAGTTTTCAGCAACTTATTGCAGTACACAACGCTGTATCTCGCTAAATGACATCGTTCTTTAAGGTTTCACGATGCTTGCATGCGCTTTAACAAGAATATCACAATATAGCAGTTTCGCACTTGTAACGGTACAACACGCAGTAACTGGCTAGTTCATGCCGTTTTGTGTCCTTTCACAATATTTCACCAATCGCAGTTTCGTAGTCACAATAAAACAACACTATCTCGTTAGATGACGTCGTTTTTGGTGGTTTCACGACGCTACCTAGCTTAAACTAACTCAACCTAACATAACCTTCGCATTTCTATCAAAAAAAAACGTTTTACTCGCTACTTTACAATGCTTTCTACAACATTACGACGGTTCATGCGATTTAACATAAGATATCGCAGTTCCCGACTTGTAATGGTGAAAAACACTGCATCTCACTAAGTGACATTGTTTAATGCGGTTTTACGACCGTTCATATCTTAACCTAACCTAACCTAACCTAACCTTACTTAACCTAACCTAACCTAACCTAACCCAACCCAACCCAATCCAACCCAACCCAACCCAACCTAACCTAACCTAACCCAACCCAACCCCACCCAACCCAACCTAACCTAACCTAACCTAGCCTAACCCAACCCAACCCAACCTAACCTAAACTAACCTAAAATTACCCAACCTAACCTAACCTAACCCAACCCAACCCAACCCAACCTAACCTAACCTAACCTAACCTAACCCAACCTAACCTAACCTAACCTAACCCAACCCAACCCAACCCAACATAACCTAACCTAACAAACCTAACCTAACCTAACCTAACCTAACCTTACCTAACCTAACGTAACCTAACCTAACCTAACCTAACCTAACGTAACCTAACGTAACCTAACCTAACCTAACCTAACCCAACCTAACCCAACCCAACCCAGCCTAACCTAATCCAACCCAAACCAACCTAACCTAACCTAACCTAACCTAACCCAACCTAACGACGGTTGCAAGCGCTTTCACAATAGATATCGCAGTTCCCGAATCGTAATGGTGAAAAACACTGCATCTCACTAAGTGACATTGTTTAATGCGGTTTTACGA
>NC_134710.1:510722307-510724807 GCF_043290135.1 Rhipicephalus microplus
CTATATCTCGCTAAATGACATCGTTCTTTAAGGTTTCACGATGCTTGCATGCGCTTTAACGAGAATATCACAATATAGCAGTTTCGCACTTGTAACGGTACAACACGCAGTAACTGGCTAGTTCATGCCGTTTTGTGTCCTTTCACAATATTTCACCAATCGCAGTTTCGTAGTCACAATCAAACAACACTATCTCGTTAGATGACGTCGTTTTTGGTGGTTTCACGACGCTACCTAGCTTAAACTAACTCAACCTAACATAACCTTCGCATTTCTATCGTAAAAAAACGTTTTACTCGCTACTTTACAATGCTTTCTACAACATTACGACGGTTCATGCGATTTAACATAAGATATCGCAGTTCCCGACTTGTAATGGTGAAAAACACTGCATCTCACTAAGTGACATTGTTTAATGCGGTTTTACGACTGTTCATATCTTAACCTAACCTAACCTAACCTAACCTTACTTAACCTAACCTAACCTAACCTAACGTAACCTATTTTAACCTAACCTAACCTAACCTAACCCAACCCAACCCAATCCAACCCAACCCAACCTAACTTAACCTAACCCAACCCAACCCAACCTAACCCCACCCAACCCAACCTAACCTAACCTAACCTAACCCAACCCAACCCAACCCAACCTAACCTAAACTAACCTAAAATTACCCAACCTAACCTAACCTAACCCAACCCAACCCAACCCAACCCAACCTAACCTAACCTAACCTAACCTAATCCAACCTAACCTAACCTAACCTAACCCAACCCAACCCAACCCAACCTAACCTAACCTAACAAACCTAACCTAACCTAACCTAACCTAACCTTACCTAACCTAACGTAACCTAACCTAACCTAACCTAACGTAACCTAACGTAACCTAACCTAACCTAACCTAACCCAACCTAACCCAACCCAACCCAACCTAACCTAATCCAACCCAAACCAACCTAACCTAACCTGACCTAACCTAACCCAACCTAACGACGGTTGCAAGCACTTTCACAATAGATATCGCAGTTCCCGAATCGTAATGGTGAAAAACACTGCATCTCACTAAGTGACATTGTTTAATGCGGTTTTACGACGGTTCATATCTTAACCTAACCTAACATTCGCACTTGTATCTAAAAACGCTCTATTACACTCTTTCATTCACAATTACGATATTTGCATAACCTCACAGTTTTTCAGCAACTTATTGCAGTACAGAACGCTGTATCTCGCTAAATGACATCGTTCTTTAAGGTTTCACGATGCTTGCATGCGCTTTAACGAGAATATCACAATATATCAGTTTCGCACTTGTAACGGTACAACACACAGTACCTGGTGAGTTCATGCCGTTTTGTGTCCTTTCACAATATTTCACCTATCGCAGTTTCGTAGTCACAATAAAACAACACTATCTCGTTAGATGACGTCGTTTTTGGTGGTTTAACGACGCTACCTAGCTTAAACTAACTCAACCTAACATAACCTTCGCACTTCTATCTTTAGAAAACGTTTTACTCGCTACTTTACAAGGCTTTCTACAACATTACGACGGTTCATGCGATTTAACATAAGATATCGCAGTTACCGACTTGTAATGGTGAAAAACACTGCATCTCACTAAGTGACATTGTTTATTGCGGTTTTACGACGGTTCATATCTTAACCTAACCTAACATACGCACTTGTATTTCAAAACGCTCTATTACACTGTTTCGTTCACAATTACGATATTTGCATGACCTCACAGTTTTTCACCACCTTATTACAGTACAGAACGCTGTATTTCGCTAAATGACATCATTCTTTAAGGTTTCACGATGCTTGCATGCGCTTTAACGAGAATATCATAACATAGCAGTTTCGCACTTGTAACGGAACAACACGCAGTATTTGGCTTGTTCATGCCGTTTTGTGTGCTTTCACAACATTTCACCTATCGCAGTTTCGTACTCGCAATAAAACAACACTATCTCGTTAGATGACGTCGTTTTTGGTGGTTTCACGACGCTACCTAGCTTAAACTAACATAACCTTCGCACTTCTATCGTTAGAAAACGTTTTACTCGATACTTTACATTGCTTTCTACAACATTACGACGGTTGCAAGCGCTTTCATATTAGATATCGCAGTTCCCGACTTGTAATGTTGAAAAACACTGCATCTCGCTAAGTCACATCGTTTAATGCGGTTTTACGACGGTTCATATCTCAACCTAACCTAACATTCGCACTTGTATCTAAAAACGCTCTATTACACTGTTTCGTTCACAATTACGATATTTGCATAACCTCACAGTTTCTTACCAACTTATTACAGTACAGAACGCTGTATCTCGCTAAATGACATCATTCTTTAAGGTTTCACGATGCTTGCATGCGCTTTAACGAGAATATCACAACATAGCAGTTTCCCACTTGTAACAGTACAACGCGCAGTATTTGGCTTGTTCATGTCGTTTTGTGTGCTTTCAGAACATTTCACCTATCGCAGTTT